>NW_026919766.1:0-16313 GCF_032062105.1 Saccostrea cuccullata
CACTTTATATACTTATCCTATAGAATTTAATTGTGAAGCTTGGCCAGGAAATTGGAGTCATTTAACAAAAAAGTAAAACGAGAAACTTAGCATTTCTAGAGGTTGGTGGGTGTCTTTATGATTCTCCTGATTCTACAGAAAAATAGAATATAGTACGATAATTTTTTTCTTTCAGAAATGTGTACACATAATTCAATTATTGTACTGCAATTTGAATATACAAATGTTCAAGATTTTTTTGTAAAGGACAATGTCTAAAACCTTTTTTTAGATAATGTAACACAGATACATATTTGGACACTCAAGGCCGGGGTTTACTGATGTACACTCAGCCCCATGGTCGGATCTCATCGGATGAGTAGTATAAGAGAATGGCCGACTTCCTCTACTCCTTCACTGAATCATCATCCTGTACGGAATTCCGTGACTTTCACTTACCCTGTCAATATGTGATTCGCTACATATCCAAATAGGAACAAATTAAACTTGCTTTCTCAATGACTAAAAGTCTACAGTCCTAAAATTAAATTATCAAGTTTCTGCATGAAGAGCACATCAAACTAGGAGTTTTTCTTTCTCATTTAAGTCTTTCAAATACGGGAAGCAAATGAATAATTCGTATTCAGAAACACTACTAGACTTATTCATTGCAAATGTTTTACTTTGCTTTTTTTCTTTGAGTGCGAGAAGAATATCCGACGTGCTTAAATTTAAAATGTTCAAGTTATTTATTTTTTTTATTATATTGGAAAACTCATAAAATCAATAGTCATTTTAAAAAAAATGTTTAATTGCCTACTTAAGTAATGCTATGTAATACTTATCACAACAATAAGGGGATCTTCCGCCCCAAAGTATTTACATTTCATGATGTTCCTAGAACACTATATATGGAGGAGAACGGATCAGGTTTCTTTCTATGTAAGGAGATACATCATAAATGAATACTAATCAATCCACTATAGGTACGCTTGGGAATTCTAACAGATTGTTTGGAAACCAGATCTCCAAAAAACCATATGATTGTATGTCAGTTTTTGAATATTTTTAATATCCATAAGAACCAAAATGAACTTGAACTACCAAATATATTGGATTCAAAACTTCATTTGAATCCTTACAAACAAAGATACATCTATTAGAAGGTTCCAGTAAATATTCAACCAAGCCTCTTTCTTTAATTCTCACTAACTTAAAGAGTATTGTGCAAAAATATATTCAAGGAGTGGTGTAAAGCAGGTGTTGATACTTAAAAATTCCAAGGAACTTTTGGACAATTTAAAATCATAAGATTTTACCAAAATCAACAGCTTAGAAACTAACGACTTTTCAACTTTATACACAACCATTCCCCACTATGCTTAATTAAAATCAAGTCTTTTTGATATCATTAACAACTGCTTTTTCAATAAAAATGGAACTCGTTTATTTACTTACCTTGTCATTGGTCATTTGCAAAATTATTTTGTTAATAAACATTCTGATTGTACACACAAGTACAATGTACTCTGAAGTTGACATCAAAAAGATGCTTGAGTTTCCGATTGTCAATATCTATGTGTTTCTTCCAACAATCTATTCGAATTCCCATGGGTACCAGTTGCGCCCCGTTATTAGCAGAACCATTTTTGAATTCAAATAAAGCAGAAATTGTGCAAAATCTTATACTTGTATGAAAAGAAGGAAACACTTATGGCCTTCAACTCGACATTTAGATATATCGACGACGTAAAGTGTATTGTCAATTAACAATGGTAATTTCTATTCTTATGTCGATACGATACATCCTCTGAGCTCGAGATAAAAGACACCAAAGAGTCTGAAACATCTGTTTCATATCTGGATATTTTTCTGTAAAAAGACTTAATCTAGACGGTAATCTAACAACCAAGCTCTATGACAAACGTGACGACTTTAACTTTTCTACCGTCAACTTTCCTTACTTATGCAATAATATACCTTCATCTCCTGCATACGGAGTTAATGTATCTCAGTTGATTCGATACGCAAGAGCATGCTCTACGTATGATTAATTTCTAAACGAGGTAAATTATTGACAAACAAGTTGATGAAACAAGAATATCAACAATCTCGTTTAAAGCTATCATTTTGTAAGTTCGACACAATGGTCTAGTCAGAAGATACAATTTATCATTGAGACAAATGCTGACTGACTTTTTTCATACTAATTGTTAATCCATTATTTATACAATGAATTGTCGACGGATTTTTCCGTTACTTCCCGATCACGACAAGGAGCACACGGCGGGTGTGACCGGTTGCAGGGGATGCTCACTCCTCCATGGTACCTGATCCTTCCTCGGGTGTTTTGGAGGTTTGTGTCTGCTATGCTGTTATATTTTATTGTTTTATGGAGTTTTGATCTTGAACACTGTTCGTTATCTCCATATGTTTCATGGATATTGTCAATCAGAAATTCAGCATCTTTTTAACATCAACTTAGAGTACTTGTATACAATCAGAAAGCTATTTTAACAACAACAAAAAATGACAAACGACCGATGACACGGTAAGTAAAGATTTACGAGTTCCATCTTATTGAAAAAGCAGCTGTCATTGATGTCAAAAAGCCTCGAAATAATTGTGGGGAATGACTGTATATATAAAGAGTTGAAAAGTTTTGTGTTGATTTTTAAAATACTGAACATTGCATACATTTACAATTTGGTGTTCAGGATACTTAATTATGTAACAGGAAAAGGAGAAAATTGATTTTAAGCACTATTCACATAAAATACAAAATTGTGGAGTATATGTGGATTTGTATATTTGCTTGAATATGTGTGAGAAAGAGTGAGAAAGAAATGGACATGAAAAAGATTTTTCAATGACTAGAAAGTTACATTTAGTATTTGTGAATTACAAGATAAAATGCCACAAGCACGGATTCAGATAAGGCGCACTCTTTTGACAGAGAGAGAGAGAGAGAGAGAGAGAGAGAGAGAGAGAGAGAAAGAAAGAGAGAGAGAGAGAAACGATATGCTTTATCTAAGGTCTATACAGTGTATATCTAGTAAGCGATCTCATTAAAAAGTTATATCAATAAAAAGTATCATAACCAAAATTTCGACATGTATGCCATTTTGAGAATATCAAAGCACCGGCAGGGAGGGGAGGGGGTATATACATATATCTTATTTTATAAAATCCCCGTTTAATTTATTCAAGAGGTCGAGGGACTTTGTTTTAATAAATTATTTATTGTCTGTTCCAAACTGACCAAGAGCCCCCTATTTTTCTCTCTGAAGTGTCAGCTGTGACATTCTACGTAGTACTATCTTAAATTAACAAACACTCTTTGTATCACTTTTCTAGTCACCGTCCTCTAAAACACCGACAATTTTTATATTTCTCACATTTTTAATTGAACATACAAACCCTCCATTCTTTAGTACGATTGTTTACTTAAATTAAATACAGTATTGTTTAAAACCTATGAATTACCCTAACCATGTCATTCTGCGTAATTACCATTTTAAAGTGTCGCATAAAGATCATAATGATACATTTGTAATCCATAGTAAAACAGTTCTTTTAATGCACTATATGAATGGATTAATATTCTACATGAAACATATGGCGATAACGAACTGTATTAAAGATCAAAAGTCCATAAACATTACAAAATAGGAGCAGAACAAACGGACCTCCAAAACATCGGAGGTAAGATCAGGTGCCATGGAGGAGTGAGCATCCCCTGCTGACCGGTCACACCAGCCTTGTCCTCCTTGTCATGATCGGGAAATAACGGGGAAATCCGTCGTCAATTCAGTGTATAAATAATGGATTAACAATAAGTATGAAAAACGTCAGTCAGCATTTGACTCAATGATAAATTGTATTTGCTGACAAGGTCATTGTATCGACCAAAGAATTTACGAAATGATGACTTTAAACGAGACTGCTCAATTCTTGTTTCATCAACTTGTTTGTCAGTGACTTGCCTCGCTTTAGAAATTGTTCATACGTAGAGCATGCTCTAGCGTGTCGAATCAACTGAGATACATAAACCCTATGCAGGTTGATGAAGATATATGTTTTATCGCATTTAAGACATACTTAGGTCAGGTCTACCGGTGGTCTAAGGTTATTTTTTACTTAATTAACTTGGTCTAAAATAGGAATGTACTTATTAGCAGTATAGCAGAGCAATTTTTGCTCATCATAATAGTTGGATCAAATCCAAGTTGATCTTAAAAAGATGCAATAGTGCTTCTCATTGACAATATGGGTTTGTAGGTTTCGCAGGCCAGCAGGCTCCAGACTCCGGGGTCATAACACTTAGACGAACTCACTTTTGATTTCAGTCTCACTTTTATCGTTGGAATTAATGGTAGCATTTTTAAGTAAGACTGAGATCAAAAGTGAGCTCATCTAAGTTTTATGGCCCCGGGGCCTGGATCAAGAAACAGATTTAGATTGTGACCTCCAGGGGTCAATAGGTCACTAGAAGCACAAACATTGAAATTATTATATAAGGTATAAATTCGATCAAATGGACATAACGCAATTACAATTTACAGAATGAACGTTTAATAAATAATGGAATAGACAGTTTATCATAAGAATGAAAAGTGTTTATTTATATTTTTCTTTTACAGTTGAAAAATGTTATTAAAGAACTTTAAAACATTGATATTCCCATGATTTTCCTGTTGCCCCAGCAAAGAAATTAATTTTAAAATTAATTAATCCTGATCACAATACTGGGCTAAACATGTTTAAAAACAATCTTCCAATAATTTGCAAATGAGAGCGTATGTGAAAACTTTAAATATTTCGCTGAAGAGCCCATAATAAATACATGTATATGATTTTGATATATGGAAAGACTAATCTTTAACGCGGTAAAGCTTTTAGATGGATTTAGAAATTTAAAAGCTTAAGAGGAGAATCTGTACTAAGGAAAGTTAACTTCTTACAAAAGAAGTCTAAGTATCGGCTCCAAGGTCATTATCTTGTACCTGACACGGCTGCTGCAAAAAGCATTGAAAATAAATGATTTTGAAGGGAAAAGTTAACAGAACTTACATGCCTTACAACTGAGATCTTATTTTTCACTTCATCTTCGTTGCCCTATGAGAATTTCGCCCGCCCTGTTCACCCATCTTCCTTACAAATTCAGATAGGTCATGGGAAGTGTTATTTATCATACATAGGATGAGTATGCTGAGGTTTTCTGTGCAAAGGTACAGACTTAACGTCACCCGCGTGGCGAAGAGGATATCTGTCTGTTCTAAAATCGAGAAGTAAGGAATGATCCTTACGTCGCGGGTTCGAATCTCTCTGTGGGACGTGGAGGCCTGTCAAGTAACGAACGATCCGTGTTTCAGTAGGTACACGAGAGAGATTCCTCGCTGCTCAAGGATATGTCCAATTTGCAGCCTTACCCCCGGCAAGTCGTGTCCTCTCTTTTAAGAGTGAATTCTCCAAAAAGGCATTCAACACTTAAAGACTTAAAACATGTATATTTATGGAACGCCGTCACTGCCTTATAGTAGAGCTCTGCGATTGCATTGTGTCAACCTTCCATTACATTATGTCAACTCTTTATGCATTTACTAACACTACTATTGCATTATCTCAACTTTCCTTTACATTAGGTCAACTCTTTATGACATTTACACACACTACTATTACATTGCGACAACTTTCTTTTACATTATGTTAACTTTTTTATGACATTTACTAACACTTCAATTATATTGCTTCAATCTTTCATTGCATTATATCAGCTCTTTGTGACATTATGTCAAAAGAATCTTACGTGGTGTTAAGATACATTTATATAAGTTCAACTCAGTATTACATTATGTGCACTCTCTACTATTTGGTCTAAGGAGTTCATTACCTGATGTGAATTTATCTTAATTTGATATCAAGTCGCTATAATACGATGTCAGAATTTCATTACATGATGTCAAAAAATTGTCACATGTAGTCAATTCTTTTACTACATTATGTCATAAATATGCTACATGACGACGTGAATCAATTTCATGATGTGAATTTGCCCTTACTTTTTGACAAATCGTTATTACGTTACGTCATTGTGCCTTTACATTGTGTCAAAAATACTCAGCCCCTTGTCAGCATACATGTATCTTAGGCTATTTCATATTGATCAGATGTGGAAAGCTCAATTTTTATACTGTGCGCACTCTTCTACATTATGTCGATTCGCTATTACGTTATGCGAACACAGATATCCTCGGCCTTTATATGAGCATAACGTATTTTCCGCGTTCCGAAGGCACTAAAAATGGTGTGAGAAAAAACAGTCGTAGAAGAAATTCTCGGCGATTTGGGAATGGCATATTTAAATGAAAAAGTTTAAGCGACAAATGATTGACAATCTTGAAACGTGCCTTCACACTGAGACTGTGAATTAAAGTCATGTCGAATTTCAATGGCGTTCACTTTTATCTGATAATTAAATAAATCAAATATTATGTGTCGAGCAGCATTTTTTTAATTTTCATTTTGAATTGTTTTTGTATAGAAGTCTTAAACTTCTTATCGTTTTAAGAACATTGTCATATGTTTTTTTTTATCAGTCTCTACCTCTCCTTTTTATTAAAGTGTTAACACACCGTATAACAAACGTGCAACGGTGGGTTGGGGGTTGGGGGCAGGAATCCCGTCCTTCCATCTTTAGTGACCAAAATATACATAAGATTAATAAATTTATTGGTTTTACTTTGTAGAACATTGCATAAGATTAGCTGAATTAAGTTGAAAATTTTTTTTCTATAACACTATAAAGCCTAAGAGCTTCTCCCCCCCCCCCCCCCCCTGGTCTCCAACCATATACCGTCCCCTTCCCTTGTTCAAGATTCCCATATCCGCCACTGATATGTGCCCATGCATGCTTGATAAGGCATATTCATCTGATTTAGACTGGTAAATAGATTTTTGTAATAGAATTCTGGCCCTGGAATGGTTGAAAAAATTACTAATTCCAGTGACGTAGCTTCTTCTTTGAAATGGGAGGTCAGCCAGAAAAAAAATCTACTCGAAAAAAAAACTGTCCTAATTTTTGTTTTCAAATAATTACTACATTACCCTTAGTGGACTATACTTCAAGTAAAAGTGGGGATGGGGCTGTGCTTTCCATGAACATTACATTTTCTATAGTAAAGTTATATATGGGAAAGGGGGGGGGGGCTGATATTATGTGCCTGAAATTCGTCCTAATCAATGAGGAGCATCCCCCCTCTTACCAGTCATTAAAACACGGTCGTCAACGTTCATTATATACCAGATATACAGCTTTGAGATAATGAAAATGTATTTTTACATCAGGTAATGAACTTTTGGAATCAAAATGATGAAGAGTTAACACAATATAAAGATATTTTTAAATCACATAAGAAAAGGTTGACATAACGTAATTATATATCCACATCACGGAATGGAGTTTTGACATAATGTAATAAAGTGTTGATATAATATAAAGATATGTTCACATTATTTTATACCCTTTTTACACCATGTAATAACGCACTGACATAAAGGTAAGATGTGTTCATCTCACATCATGATGCTCTCGACGTAAAATAAAGATAAATCCTGTTTTGATATAATAGAAATATACACTCTCAAAAAGGAATGGAATTTTGACTTCATGTAATGATAAGATTAATTATAAAACACAATTTGCTTGACGTAATGCAGTTTTGACGTCGCATATTAAAGAAATGAAATGATGTAAAAAAAAAACATTCATTTCACGTAATAAAGTTTTAACACAATGTAAACACATAATCACTTCACATAATGGATTTTTTACTTGAAGTTATGAAGTGCTGACATAATAAAAAAATGTATTTACTTCATGTAATGCAGCATTGACTTGATGTTAAGATATTTTCACACCATCTCATAAAAAATGACATAACGTAAAGATATGTTCACATCACATAATGATAAATTGACATAATAAATGCATAGTTGTATGCTATAAGGCAGTGATGGCGTTCAATATATATTTGTATATATTTACAACGGTTTACTGGGAATAGTTTGTGGCATTCAAATTATTCAGAATATACTTAAGTCACTTTTTCAGGTCACTCAGGTGACCTATTGCTATCCGTTTTTGTTCGCCATCGTTCGTCGTGCACTGTCCGTTAACATTTGAACATTTTCAGCTTCTTCTCTGAAACTAACCAAGTACAGAGGGCTCTATTTTAATTATTTTTAGACCCCAGGGTCAGTGGTTCCTGTGGGTTGGGGTCCACAACTGGTAGTTATAACGTGGAAATGCATTTTCTCTTTGTTACTCTGGTCTACCTCTTGGTATTAATATGCTAGGTGTATAGTTATGATAAATAATGATGTTTCTTTCAAAATTGTGAATTCATGGCTTTTGGTTTAAAACACCAACCAAATTCAATTGTTGGAAAGTTGTTGCATGATACTCAGGTGACCTATAAGGCCCGTGGGCCTCTTGTCTTTTTTTTCTAAATGACTTTCTGTGTAATTTTTTGAATTACTGACTGACTATATTTATGTATTTTTGAAGCTTATGCCTTCTTACAAACTCTTGGAATTCCCATAAGTACTAAATGCGCCCCGTTTTTAACAGGCCTACTTTTGTATTGACAAGAAGCACGATTTATTTAGAAACTTTTCCATGACAATAAGAAGTCTTCCTGTATCCTTTTATTTGACATAAAGATATTTCAACCACGATTTATCAATTAACAATATTTCATTTTATGATTTATGTTTATTCTGTTTACATCTACCCCCCTAAACATTGAAGAGTCTGGCACGTCTGTTTCGTATTTGGATATTTTACTAGAAAAAGATGCTAAAGACAAACTAAGAACACATTCCATAGTAAACGTAATTGCGTTCTTAAGAGTATTAGTTTTTAAAGTCAACAGTCACGCATTTATTTAGCCTTCAGGTTACGCTATCTATTGATTTTACTTCCCTATAACAATATAGTTAATTTCTGTTCTTTTGAAGATCTTTTGAACTTATTATTTTTATCAAGGAACTATCTAATTTCCACATAATGTGCGTTTCTCTTGGTCACGTCTTACGCTTCATTGGTTCCTCCTACATGTACCTAAAGATGTTTTATAATTCTACGTGACAAGGAAAGAACACAGGATATACATTGAAGGCCAATCAGACTCATTCCTTGAAGATTTTATAAAATACATGTAAATATTTTACACACTTTTCTCTAGGTTTTTTTTTTTGGGGGGGGGGGGTGTAAAAATACATGCACACAGTACCGACCAGAGTACTGACACAAAGCAATCCCGGGGACGGCTTTCTGGAACTGCTTGGGTGTCAGGTTGGGTCTGGTCGGTACTGTGTGGTCCACGTATTGCATTTTTTAAAGTCAGCAACTTGTTTATTACAATGAAAATAAAAGTTCAGATCATGGGATGTTTTTAAGTGCTCTCGGTACGCAAATTAAAAACATCAACACATCGATGGTACAATAATTGATTTCTCGGGGCACTTAGGATCAATTAGTGGGTTCCACTCAGTTTTAAGTAAGACTCTCACGTAGCATCGGTTTCCTTTGATGTATATACATCAGTATGACATTGACCATCTACTCTTAAACATGTACATAAGTGGTCCCTTTTATTTAGTAACAGTTTGAAAAACAAATGAATGAACCTGAAACGGTGTGTTCCCCGAATGGCTACTGGAATAAAACAACAAGTAATTATCACACTCAATTAAGGGGTCCTCTAAGGGGTACAGGTAGACTTACCTGTGTTTACCTGGATAAGCAATATTTTGTAAATCAGATATATTCATTCAATTATATTTTTATTCAGAGGGTTTTCTATTTTCCAAAATATACTGAATAAAATATATATAAATATAACATGTATAAGTAGATAAAATTAAGATTTAAGAAAAGTGAAATTTTTATTGTACCTTAATTAATATAATTTTTTCCCCAAATTATTAATAGTATTGATTGAGAACTTAAAAATTATTATCCCTTTTGTGCTACATTTTCAAACTCTTTTAGATAAATTAACACAAGTGGGTTTTTTTTATATATGTATGATAAATAAAGTGCTTCTATAAAGTTTCGTTTAATTCATTTTATTTATCTATCATTTTGAATTATCAAAACATTCTATTAAATAATCATAAAATCCAGGTGAAGTTTATGAACTTCTTCCCCTTTCATAGCAATCCTTTAGTTGCAAAGAAATATACGGAAATGGACTAAATAAATTGTAAATATGTTTTATATAAAAGTGAAACAGTGTTATCTCATATATAATGTGAAAATCAGTGCTGCTAATCAACAGAACTTCAAGATAATTTATAGTTTTTAATATGATTTGTGCTTGTAAAATTATTTATTTAAAAAATATGTATACAAAATATTTATATAGTGCTCAAATTAAAATAAAATGAGATGAATTTCCATTTTATTTTGTTTCAATTATGGTAGATTTTTCATACCGGTAAGTCTACCTGTACCCCTTAGAGGGCCCCTTAATTGAGTGTGATAATTACTTGTTGTTTTATTCCAGTAGCCATTCGGGGAATAAACCCCTGAAACTGCTTAATTAGGACGGTAAGTGCTGAAAGTTGCCAGTCCAATTAATAAATAAACAAGAGGCCACATCGCTCACCTGAGCATATCAGCCAGGAAAGAGCAGAAATCGGTCAGTTTTGAAAAGTTTGAAGAAATAAATAGTCACAAATACCCCCATCCCCAGAAGGGGAGCTAACTCTGATATTTCCATTCTTGACTTTAGATTTTTTTTTATGCCCCTTTAAACAAAGTTTCGGGGGGTATACAGTTTTTTTCCCTGTCCGTCTGTCTTTTAGTCCGCAAAAATTTAACCTTGCCCATTAGGCTATGCCTTTCTTCTTTCACAGGTGTATTCCTTGTGACAAGACCTTTCTTTGGGTACCACCAAATTTGACCTCTTGACCTTGGAGTTTGACTTTTACCAAAAATATACCACACTTTTACTTTGGCCTTAACTTTTAAACGATCGGTGCTATGAGTTTCATACTCCACATATTTTATTTTTTATGAAAGACCTTTCCTAGTATACCAACAACTCTGATCCTTTGACCTTGACCTAGGAGTTTTAACGACTTTTTAAAAACTTTAACCTTGGTGACAACTTTTGAACGGTTAAAGCTAAGGCTTTCATACTTCAAATATGTAATCCATGTGACAAGACATATCCTTTGAAACCAACAACTTTGACCCTTTGACCTTGACCTAGGAGTTTTACCTACTTTTTAAAAACTTTAACCTTGGTGAGAACTTTTAAACGGTTAAAGCTAAAGCTTTCATACTTCAAATATGTTATCCATGTGATAAGATCATTCTTTACTGTTTAGAAACTCACAACTTTGACCCTCTGACCTTTAACTAGGAATTTGACCTACTTTTAATAAACTTATCCTTGGTCATAACTTTTGAACAGGTGGTGATAGGGCTTTCATGCTAGTATTATACAATTGTATTTCTTATGAGAAGGCCTTACTTTGGGTACCAACATTTTGATTTGCATTTGAAAGTTTAACCTTCGCTATGTTCCAATACAGGGCATCAGTGTTTCACAACCACATTTTGTTTCTAAAGAATTGATCATCAAGTGGTTCACCCCCGGGTTATTGTAAAATTCCGTAATAAGATGTGCCAAGAAACATATCTTTTAGTTGTACGATAAAATGCTTATACAACTAATTGACATATGATGGGTATATTTTCCTAATATTACCTACATGTACTTTAACAATCTCAAATAACAACAAATTAAGTATACAAGACTTGTTGTTTTTTTCTTTTTTTAAAAAATACTATATTTTCTATTTTATAATACATATATGTACATATATGTCATAACAAATATTATTTCTAGTAAAATTCAATATGAATTTGCATTCACTATGTATTCAGTCCTATTTTACTGTTATATACATTTTGACTGCCATTAAAAGTCGTTATCATGTGTTTCCCTTAATGATGAACTGACATGTCTCACTGAATAACAACACGGATACGAATGGCCCCCACACTGAGCAGACGACACTTCAGGATGTCTGTTGGAGGTGGGCCTGCATTTGTTTGACTTTTGCCTCATCCTCCTGTGAGAGGGAGGTTAATTTTTTGCCGATTCTGTCGTGGATTTCCATGTATTTAGCGACACACCTGTCCAGACATACAGCTTCTCCCTTGGAGAGTTCCGCCTCCTTATATTTGGGGGGTATACACTTCTGTAAACAACATGCTGTCATCCTGTAAAATAAACACTGACGTAAGGACAAATGCACTTAGATTCTCATAAGTCATGCATGATAGATAACTCAGTGAATGGATGATACATGTATAACACAATAGTTAAGTGCTTGTGTACGTAGGGGTGTGAAGAAGAGCTCACATGTACTTCCTGTTGCATCATACATCCATATGACTCAATCATTACATTACTGGACAGAAGTGGTGAAGTGCATGTTAATAGTCAACATTTATGAAACTGTCAAAATCCCATCTATTTAAGCACTTTTAAGTTTATTATTAGAACATTCATGTATTTAAACTAAATTTACATGTATATTCAAATGGAAAAATATGCTGGGAGAAAAATCCATTGACATATATTTCAATGAAAGATGCAACCAATGAAACAAGGGCACCACAAAGGGGTGCAGTCTCTCGCAAAGAGCATATCATAACGCATAACGACATTCACGACATATTTACCATGATTAAATTATATATATATAATTATATGTAAGTATTTGTGTATTGAGAATTCTTTTATTGAAAGAAGGTTTTAACTTACATTGACAAAAAATTCATATATAATTTGATTAAATTTACATGTTAAAAAAAAGGTTTCATATTTCAGTCATAACGCATAACGACATTCACGACATATTTACCATGATTAAATTATATATACATAATTATATGTAAGTATTTGTGTATTGAGAAATCTTTTATTGAAAGAAGGTTTTAACTTACATTGACAAAAATTTCATATATAATTTGATTAAATTTACATGTTAAAAAAAAAAGGTTTCATATTTCAGTATTGACCTGAATTAAGTGTGCATTTTTTTTTAAAAAGCCTTTTCAGTTTCTGAAAGTATTCCAATTTTGGTTTTGAAGTTATTTTTCCTCTCTCTTAAGGACAGATGATACAAACAATTTTTTTCTTTGAAAAAGATTTGATCATGTCACAATGTTTAGAAATATGGATGGTTCTTAGAAATTTTTCTCCTAAGAACTGGAATATTAAAAAGACTTGGAAAATATTAGTAATATTTCAATGAAAAAACAAATATAGACAAATCACATTCAGTAAAGGTTTACAGGTGAAAACAAATTTCAGAATATGTTAACATGGTGCTAAAAGTGTAATATAAACTTAAGAAAAATATACCAAGCCAGGTGAATTTTATTAGAAAAAGCTAAATGGTAAAAATCAGCCTATGTGATATTGCTAATTTTTTGTAATTTTGATCTTTCTCTTAAAATTCACCTGGCTTGGTATATTTTTCTGAAGTTTATATTACACTTTTAGTACCAAAGTGACATATTCTGAAATTTGTTTTCACCTGTAAACTTTTACTGAATGTGATTTGTCTATATCTGTTTTTTCATTGAAATATTACTGATATTTTCCAAGTCTGTTTCATTTTCCAGTTCTTGGAGAATAAATTCTAAGAATCATCCACTTTTCTAAACTTGTGACATGATATTAAATCTTTTTCAAAGAAAAAATTTGTTTGTATCATCTGTCCTTAATTAACTTAATTAACTAGTGCAATATGTATTAAATGTGCAGTTAGGCCTACATTGTCTTCGATCACTTTATTTATCTAATGAAAGTTGTTTTCCAAGATTCCTTGGTATGTAAATAAATATTGTTTCTCTTTTTCTAATTCTTGGTTCAATCAGAGACATGTCTCTGGTTCAATTTGTTCTGCTGGCCCTGATAACGATATAGTTCTATCGGAAGCCATTTTAAATTGACTTCAAACATTGTTTTGTCAAAACACACACATCGGAAGGCCTCGGGAACCAGGCTAACGTAGATCTAAGCTTGGGTTGTAACTGGAAGTTAAAAGTGCAACCTAATTTACGAACCAAATCTGTTCAGTCGACATTTTTTTTTAATACCATCTGTCATTAAGCAATAACAAATGTCATGAAGAATCAGATTCAACCAATTTACATGTCTTGAAAGTATAATATCATAAAATGCACATTGTCTAATAGATCTATGAAAAAAATTTGAACCATGTCATGCCATATACCAAAATTATCAGTAGTGGGAAATCAAATCTATGAATATCATATGTACAATGTACGGTCAGTTCCAAAAGTTAACATGGTTTATTAATTTTGAAGTGCAAAAAAAAGAAAAAAAAAGACTAATTTTTTTTTTTATGAACTATTGTTTTGAGTGGATGACATTTATTCACATCTCTTGTGCTAATGTCCAATAATCACAATCATTTCCCTTCTTATCATTTGATTCATCCCTGGTTGTGTTGTTTTTGTCATTTTGAAAATATTTATTCCATGGTCAATATAGGGTTTCCCTACAAGTGTTCAATAGGGGTTTTGGAGTACCAGTAAAAAAAATGCATTTTTACGTCCATGTCAGATCTATCCTGAAATAACACATCAGATTCAGAGTTTTACATGTATTTATCTCATTTGATTTCTTTTTTACACATGTATTGTCTTCTTTATGACCAATATATTTATTTAATAGTGTTGCATTATGCATGTACTATGCCTAAATAGTAGGCAGGGTTTGACACATGGTGCGCGAGCCGGAGGCGAGTGCACTATGTGTCAAACCCTGCCTACTATTTAGGCATAGTACATGCATAATGCAACACTATTGTTATTATTATGCTGACTGTTGTAATTATTTATGCTGCAATCTATTTGACTTTTTCCTGAAAATATCGGTGCTTAAACAGCGCACCTGCAAGAACTAATTTAAAATATTCATGCTAAAATTGTTTGCATGCTTAGTTATTTTGGTTACTAGTATTTTCTCTAAATAAGTCGGGATTTTCTGTCCCAAAGCAACACATCTTTATTTTCTGTTTTGTTCGTAAGCCTTATTTGTTTGCAGACGTCGATTCTCATTGATAATTTTCTTTTACATCCTTCAATCAAGCGTCATATAAAAAAGCGTTTTAATGACCCTATAAAATCAGTTCATCTAACGATCTGTATGTAATTAGTTTGAAAGTTTGTTGTACATATTAATCTAAAGTTCCTTAGAATAATATAACTGTTTTCAAATAATATTTGTCTATTTTCTCCTTCTTGTGTCAATTGTATGAATTAAGTTTATATATTTAATAAAATGATGGCAATAAGTGATCGTCTCTATGGCGTAATCGATAAGGCATCGGACTGACAATCTCATGGTCGTGAGTTCGATCCCCGGCATGTGCATGGAAGAATTTTATTCAGTAAATCAATGCGTGCACTATTTCGGCATAGTATGCTTACGCTATATAAATCCTTAGACCACTATGCGAGAATAGTAGGGTATGGGTTATATAGAGACAAACTGACAGGAAGCATAATAATACATGATATTTGAACATGTTGAACATCCTCAATTTTTTATTTAGAAAATGTTATTCTTTGAAAGATTTTTTCCAGGGATTCCAAAATGGACATCAGAATGGGAATTTTCAAAACTGACATTCCACGACCATAAACAGATAAAGGGCTGTTTGAGACTGTTGAAAGGTAAATAAAGAATCAAGAATAGGAGTAAAATTATCAAATACCATTCATAAAGCGGGGAAAAGCATGAAATGCTAGAAATAATATTTAAAGTATCTGTCAGAATTTTCTCAGGCATGGACTAGAGCTACAGTTCCAATGGCGGATTCAGGGGGGTTTGGGGGGTTCGGGAAAACCCCCCCCCGCTCATTGAATTTTTTTTTTTTACAAGTGTCATTTCATTTTGTTGCATTGATAAGACTCTAATAAAGATGAACCCTTTGTTTTTACAACTGTGAAATATACAACTACGTAACAGGAAATCACTTTCCGCTTGAACGCACACAATACACAGGTAATCAACAGAGAGAGTGTCTCGGAGATCGGGTAGTCCGTGCATCTAGTGAAGTCACAAGGTCACAGTACAATGTAGTCAGTTACCAACAACAGAAAACTGCATAGTTACGGTGCTGCTCAGTAATATTTTTTTGCTGATAAAATGCATGTTTTTAAACTATGAATAAACTAATATTTAGTTGTTTTTTTTTTACCGTTTTAA
>NW_026919767.1:0-16206 GCF_032062105.1 Saccostrea cuccullata
GGGTTTTTAAAAATACCCAAAAAAAAAAAAACATCACCCGTCAAAGCACTGCAATAAATTTTTTTTTTTCCCTTCTTGGTATTTCCACAGGAGGATTTACGATTGAGGTGAGATACAAACCCCTTGTCAATATCTTGGCTGTTTAAAAGTGGAAAACAAATATGTTACTATGTTTTCTGATTTCCAAATTTTGTTTTGATTACCAACACATTTTAGAAATAAAAGTCCTAGGATAGTTTTTAAAAAATTTTGCACAATTTTCATACATGAAAGGTACATAAATTTCTCCAATTACTTTGATTTTAAAAAGCTTGTTCAACTTTTAAAATCACTGTTAATCACTTTTTATTTATATCATTTATGCAGATTTTTAAGGCTTAAAAAAGGGGGGTGGGCCTAATTTTCAAAAGTTTATGTGACTAAAAACATAATTTTTAAATATTCTCATAATAGTGAAAATGAAACAATTTGCAACTTTAAACTATATTGGCATAATAATCAATATAATAACTTATCAATGCATTAAAAATTGTTGCTAGTTAAATCCAACGTAGCTGGTTATTAACATGGTACTGATGGCGATGAACTTGAAACATGACGTATATTGGTAAACATGACGTATTTCATTGTTTTGGATGAATTAGGGATTTTTTAACAATAAAAATGCGTCTTATTATTAAACGGAATATTATTTACAGGTTTTAAAAGTCAATTAATACCAAAGAATACCCTTTTGTTTAGTGCAATTATTAAAAAACTATCAAGAAAATGTATTTTGTTAACTTGTTGTTTTATGTACGGGATTCATTTTTACATGAATCCTCATAAAATCTATTTCTCTAGGGCATACACTACATAGATATGAACTATTTTTTAAATATAGAAAAAGGGGTATTTTTTTAACTAAAAAGTGCTGTTCCTTTAAATGAGGGCGTGATTTTATATGTACACAATATATTTGGTAAAAGTCAAACATATTTCACATTGCCCTATTCACTTTAAAATTTAACTTTTAAAAAGGAAATTCTATTAAAAGCAGCAGCACTTTTCAAGTTTTATTTCAACTAGGGTATGCCCTTGCGATATTGAAATTTGACCTACATTCATTACACGAACTATTCATTAATCACGTGACTGTCCATCGATGGGACTTAACTTCATACAGCTCAGAGTGGGTTATACTATGCTTTTTCCATAAGTATTTAAGTACTATGATAATAAAACAGCTTAATTAAAATAAATTCAATTTTAAAAAAAACCTTTTTGCACGTCTATGTTCCGTTGATTTCTCAAAGTAGGCCTCAACAGTGCTGCGTAATAAACATTGGTTTTCGTTAAATTAATGAACCTAGTTTTTTTAAATTTTAATTGAAATTTAATATATTTTTAAAAATTTGTTTTTAAAATTTTTCAAAACTTTAAAAAATTTTAATATAGGGGAAAGGTTTTAAATAAAATTTTGCATAAACACATTTAATTTTCAAGCTTCCTTTTTAAATTTTTAATTAATTGTTAATTAAAGAATTTTTCTTTTAGCTGAGGAATGGAAAACCTTTAAAAATTTAATTAAATACCATAATAAATGATGATTTTAACGCCCTTTTAAACATGTATATTTGAAATTTCTCCCCACCATACTTTTTTTTTGTGTATATCCCAAAGGATACTTCAAAGTTTTATCGATTTAAACCCTGTTTTTTGGGGTACGATTCTACTGTATATTTTGTTTGATTAAATTTTAGATGTGCTTTAAAAAAGTTATTTATTATTTCTTGAAAAAAAATTACATAAGATTTACAAAATTTTTTCCTATGGGATGGTAATAATGTGGTTAATGTTTGGGTTGGTTATTGGGTATCGTTAATCTTTTTTTCCCTTTGGGTCCTGAAGAAAGACCATTAATTTTTTTCTATTTAGATTTCCTTTTTGGGATCCAGGACTAAATATATTTCTTTAAATAAATTAATATTACAAGTCATTGTTCTATGTTCATTTTTTTTTTTTTACTAATAAAAACAAATTCTCCTTAATAGTTAGGGGATATTTCTGATGAATGCTAGTATTGAACTTTTGTGAATATTTTTTTTTAAAACAAAAACACGTCATTCGTAGGGAGCCTATCTGTTTTGGTTTGGTTGTAGAATTTATACATGTTAATTATTTAACGAAATAGGCCACTTTTATATCTTCCAAATCACTATTTATATTCTTTTGTCCAAATGTTTATACATATCAATTTTAAACCATGTTTTTCACTTCTGCTGTTGTTTTATTGAATAAAAATTTAAACTTCATGTAGTTTTTGTTTCCCACACAACTTGTGACAAGGTAGGCGTACCATAGCGTTACACAATTTTCATTCAATAACCATTTCATTTACACTTTGAAAAATATTTTTTGTTTTAAAATGCAAGTGAATTAAAAAAGGGAAATAATGCATTTGTTGGATATCTAGCATAAAACTTTTTTAAACTTTGTATTCTTGTCACCTTGGAGTAAGTAAACAGTTTATTTAGAAATGCTATTTCAGCTTTTTCCTTTATAAAATCTTTACTGTACTAAAGGCATTTATAGTGGCTACTAGTTAAAATAAATGCATTCTTTTTTGTGTGTGACAATCAAAAAAAAAGTGAATTTCTGTTTAAAAATATAATCTGTACAGTATTAGAGTTAAACCATCATGATCAGAACAGGAGGGTGCTCAAAAAGTAAAACAGTGAAAATGTTAAATCTACAGAAAATAATAAAGAGAAATTTTTTATCGATATCAAAAAGGGAAAATAAGTTCGTCTTTTGAGATTTGAAAGGAACATGGCGTCTTCCCTTTTCCCAAAAGTATAAATCAACAAGGGAAACAACAAATGCTAATCGTGTGGGACGTTTACTGTATGGTCTGTGTATTGACCAGTTCCGGGATTTACTGGCTCACCACTTTACTCCAGGCGCTCTTTTGTGAAAATTTGGGCAAAGAGCTAGAAAAAGAAAATTTTTTTTAATGATTATCTTCGGAACAAAAACTCATTCTATTTCCAAAGTGGGGATTTACAATCCAAATTTATATAATTTTTTTATTTCACGCTTATTTATACCTTATTACGTAATTTTTCCCTTTTTTTACCTCCACATATTAATGGATGGGGGAAAGGTTCCGGATTCTAGTGACTTTTCCGAAGCAGCAAACATTGAAAGAATAGAAATTTAGAAAAAAAGTCATGTCATAAATGTGATCAGTCTAAAGCCTTATAAATTTCGATTTCAAAGATATCTGGGCCAATATAAAACAAGTAAATTCAGGACCTGGATAAGATTTTATCAAATGGAGGAACATACGAAAACGCTATGAATCGTATAAAAAAAACATAACAAGGGCCCCAGATGAAACAGATTTTTGGAGAAATGAATTTAAAAAAGAAAGCATGAAGAAAAATTTATCCAAAAATCAAATAAAGAAAGTTAAACGTAAGTAAATGGAATTATAGCTAATTTTTAATCAAAAATATTTTTAAATGGATTTTGTAGATTTCAAAGTTTTAAAACAAATTTATAAAAAAAAATCGCAAGAGTAAGGATTGTTTCCTGTCATAATTTATATTCTTCAAACTAATTTAAAGGTAAAATTTGTAAGCAGCATAAGTGTGTATATCTTTGTCTTTTTACAATAGCAGACCGTTTTGGAACCCACATCTCTTTAGTGTTTTATTTTTTTTTTTTTTTGCAAATTTAAATCTAAATAAATAATATAAAAAATCCCAAACACCCAAAAATTTCCTAAAAAAAAGTTTGTTTTTTCTGTATTTTCACGATGGCCACACGTGAAACATTTGAAACTAAAAATCCGTCCAAAATACGGTGAAATCAGGAGAGTAAAAAATTTCTGGCTATATAAGGGGGGGTTTAAAAAAATCTTATTTTTCTAAAACTGTATTGATTTTGTTTTTCCTTTTATAGCGTACAAATGTCAACTTTTAAAAGGACCCTTTCTTCGATTTCAAGAACAATGAATCTTAAAAAAATGAATAAAATAACTTTATTTTGATGCATTTCAAATTAAATATTAATTTTTAGTTATTCTTCCTGGCTGAGGATAGGATACCCTTTAAAAAATTTGGGATTCCCAATTTATTGCTAAATCCCTTCTTTTCATACCTGTTTAAGTCTTATATAATAAGAAAAGTTTGTTTTTTTATAAATTTTAAAACATTATAATATTTCTACGCCAAATCGTACATTAATAAGTGTCACACTCTAAAGTGTTTGCAGAAAAAGGTAAACACATATTTCTATGAGTAACATTAAGTGTATGTTGCATAAGTATTCAATAGGTTGTAAAGAGTTAATAATATGATATTTGATATCACTAGCTGAAAACTCATATTTTAAACAAATTTGCCTCAAGAATTTATTATATTTTTTTTTTAGGGGTAAAAAATTAATAAAGGAAAAACACGGGGAAACATCAACTGTTTTTTTGGACCAGCCCCTTATTCATTATATCGGATGAAAGGAGTTGTAATTTTGCACAAATTTTTTTTGATATAAAAATTTTCCCAATTTATTTACATAAAAAATAAATATGGAAGAAAAGACCTTGAAAATTTTGAATTTTTCAATATATTTTTTTGGACCATAGTAGCTGGAAGTGGGGCTTTTCCAGTAAAAATAAAATACGTTATACATATCCACAAGTTTATGTTTCTATATAGCGTCATTATGAGAAAATCGAAGGAAAACCAAACCCTTTAACAGCATAACATTGGTAATGTCTAAGCCCCAAAATGACGTCATAAAACGCGCATACTTTTTTAAGTGATAATACATTAGTCTTAAAATTAAATGGGAAATCAGGAAGCCGTTTTTAGAAATTGTGTGCAAAAAAATCGGTAAGACAAAAATGATAAAAATGAAAAATAATCCAAAAAAATAAGAGAAAGGTTTTCCGCTGAAGACGAAAGACCTTAATGATTATCCTACAACAATCTTATATATACCATTTCAAGGTTGAACTAACATAGCATAAAAGCTTTTTTTCTAAATTAATTATGAAAGTCTTAGAGGGATATTGCTATTTATCAGTTTATTTACTCTTTTATGCAGCATTGTTAAGGCTTGAAAAGGGGGGGGGGGCCTTTTGGGAAAAGTTTACTGTGACGTCACATAAAAATATGACTTTTATGTATTTCTCATAATACCTAAAATGAAATAATTGGAACTTTTAACTGTATTAGCATAATAAACAACGATATAACTTATCAATGCATTAAAAAAAGTTCCTAGTTAAATCCCATGTAGCTTGTTATAAACAAAGCACTGATAGGATGAACTTGTAACCATGACGTCATTCTGGAAAAATGACCATTTCATGTGCTGGGGGAGGTAGATTGAGGATTTTTGAACAATGAAAAGGGGTTTTTTATTATTAAACGGAAAATTATTTAGAGGTTTTAAATGGTCTATTTATACCAATGTATATCCTTTGTTTAGTTCGATTTTTCATATTAACTATCACGAGAATGTAATTTATTAATTATGTCGTGTTTTTATGTGCAGGTTACGTACATTTACAATGAAATACCTCTTAAAACCGTACTTTTGCAAGGGCAACTGAATAGATCTTAACAATTTTTAGAATATAGATAAAAGTTTTTTTCTTAACTTTAAAAGTGCTGTTGTTTTCTTTAAACCCACGGCATGTTTTTTAAAAATTTCAAAAATATTTGGTAAAAAACAAACATATTTCGACATTGGCTTATTTACCTGAAAATTTAACTATATTTAAAGCAGCAGCACTTTTCAGAAACTACAAAGTATGTAGAAAAATTAAAGCTTGGATTTTTAATTTCAACTAGGGTATGCCCTTTCAATATTGAAATTTGTTCATGACCTACATTCAGTACACTAACTATGTATTCATCACGTGACTGTAAATGATGGAACCAAACTTCATACGGTACAGAGTGGGTTTAAAGTAGCATTTTCCATAAGTATTTAAGTTCTGTGATAATAAACAGCTTAATTAAAATAAATTCATTTTTAAAAAAGTCCCCCCATTTCAGCACGTCTATTTTCGTTGATTTCTCATAGAAACCCTTTCATTGGTAATAAATCAGTTATCAGAAAAAATGAAACATAAAAATTGATATTAACTTTTAAACCTTAAATAAATACATTTAGTTTGATAAAAATAGTTCAATAACACCGTGGTGAAATTCCCAAAAAAGTAAGAAAATTTCCCCAAAGGGAAATCTTTAAAAAAAGGGGGAATTTTGAACATTTTCAATAAACCCTTGTAAAATTAAATATATATATAAAATAAATAAAGAGAAAAAATTTCCCCAAGATCTGCAAGTAAAAGTTCTTTAAGTGAAGAAGTACCTGCACCCCCTGTTGCTTCCATATAATTTTTAAATTTTTATAAGTGTTTGTTTTAAAGTAAGCATCAATTAAACTTTTTAACTACAAACTATCACATTTCTACCAGTGTTTAAATTTTTTATCAAGCCAAGATTCAACCTTTTTTTTATCTTCTCTTTTTTTTAAAAAAAAATATCATATGAAAATAGAGCACATTTGGCAATTGTGATTTGAATCACAAGTTTCAAGTAACAGAGATTGTCAATTACATTTTAGGTGTTTTTGGAAAAAATTGAAAAAAAAAAGTAGAAGAAATTCCACAAAGTCTAAAAGTAGTAGTGTGTAAATGTTTTAAAAAAACCAAACCCAAATTTTCAGGATCTTTTTAAAAACAAGATCTTTTAAACCCCATCTTTGAAGTACGGGAAAAAAAATAGAACATCCTTTTATAAAAGTGTCAGTGAAAAAAATTTTTGTCCAAATTTTTAAAGTTTAACTTAATATATGAATAAAATTTAAAGGGTTTAGGAAATAAAATCAATAAAAACCCCAATTTATTATTAGTCTGTTCAATTACAAGAATGTTAATAGAAAATGAACGCAAACCATTTGAAATTGTATTGTTTTTTATCCCGTTTGAAACCCAAAAAGCCCGGGATGTTATGGAAAAAATTTTTTTATTTTTTCCCTTTTTCTGTGTAGAATCACATGAGAAGCTACTAAAACAATAGGAAGGACGATAAACGATACGTCGACCTCATTTTTCCCGGAATCTAATGCAAAGTATCGGTAAACCCAAAATCATTATACTCACTGGGGGCCCCGGGATGTGGAAAAGGGGCAACCTCTCGCCATATTGCAATCAAATTGCTTAATTTTCTTTTCACGTAGTTTAAATTTAAATATCCGAAAAAATTTTTTTTGGGGACCCTGAATTAAAACAGGTTTTTGTCCTTGATGATGCATTTGGAAATATTTGTTTGAAAGAGCAACTTCACACTAATTTGAAAGATTTTTTGGGGGATATTTGCAACATGCTTGACTAAAAATTTAAATTTGATTTTTACAAGCCAAAAACAGTTTTCATGGAGGCCAAACGGTTTACATTTCTAAAAAGTTTTACTTACAAAGTATTTGATCTTGGAGATAACGAAAATGATTTAAACAAAACAGGACAATTTGGGCCCATTTTTCTGCATATAAAATTGATATCAACCCCTTTAAAAGAAAAAAACCCCAGAAGGTGGGGGGGAAAGCGACGGTTTCATATGTTTCCACTGTTGTGTAAATTATTTTCTACGAATTTGGAATACAAAAGAAAAGGATGTTCATTTTTTAAAGAACCATATCCAATTATTAAACATTAAAATGGAAAAAAAAAGGAGATTATTTTACGCAGCTCTGGTTTTATGCATGCTGAATGAAGGGCTTATTTCTAAAAATTTTCTTGGACACTGAATTGGTGCCAAAAAAGACAATATACCGATGCTGTAAAAACAAAGTTCGACAGATAATTGGGAAATAATGGAAGCTGTCTCACAGATGGTAGGGACATATCTCACTGAGTGTGACGGAGAATTCTATTTTGTTCATGATTTTAAATTTTTGAAAATTTTCTTGTCACTTTGGAAAAAAATGTCCAAAAGAAATTATTGACCTTATGACCAGCGAATTTATTTCACAACGTTTAACTTTAGGACAAACAAAAAAGGAAAGGGTTTTTGAAAAATTTAAAATTTCAGAGAGGGAGTACAACAAACTAGCCAAAATGTAGGGGAATCAAAAAAATCTTAAACTCTACAGCGTTTTTGATTCAGAGTTTCTTCACAATGAGAAAATCGGTGACCATTTTTGTCACTTTTTAGCAGAGATACAAATATTGATATAAAAGACTTTTTTGTTTTTGAATACAAAACTTCAAAGATTATACAACCATAAAAAATCCCCAGAAAGAAAACGCTTATTCAACAGAAGATTTGGGGTTTTTAATATGAAAATGCTTATAGAAGTGCAGGAAAAGTTTTTTGGTTTTATGAAGACGAGGAATTTGGTGCTTATTCTAACAATTGTCAGATTCGACTTATAAGTTGGATCATTGCCTTTGGGCATAATAAGATTCTCAAATACATTGTTGACCAAATGATTTCCCGAAATGAAGAATTAGAGATTGTGTTTGGGAAAGATCTCATAGTCAAACAAGATGTCTTGTCTTAGCTTGTTATTCAAAAAATCCGGATATTGTAAAAATTGTTTTGAAGCATACAGATCCAACATGTAGGAAAAAACACATCAAGAAGAAGAATCTGTTTGTATACCAATGTATAAACTAATAACCCCATTGACACTCTCTTTTTTAGAAAGTTCTGATATATTGGATATCATTTTAGATGAGGAAGTCAATTTTAAAATGCTTTTGGCGTTACTTTTTTTAAGTCCACTGCTTATTGCAATATACAGGTCTGATTTGAATACTGTTAAAAAATTTGGTAGCAGCTGGTGCTAATGTTAATCAATGTTCATGTGATGAATTTCCTCTTATTGTTAATCAAGTTGAAAATACTAAAAATTTTAATTTTCTTTTAAAAAATGGAGCTCAGTGCAATTTTCGTATGAGAGAAGATTACACAGCTCTTTATTTTGCCTCGAAATTTTGGAAATATAAAAATGTTAAAAAAATTTTTTCAGTTTGGTGCAGATTATTCTATATATAAGGAGAGAGACCAAAACTCCTTTTTGTATTGCTGCAAGGGAGGGACATCTTTCTGTATAGAGATTTCTCCTTGAACATGGTGCAAACTCCAACTACCTCGATAAATTTGGTTGGACACCCTTAAGACTTGCTTCAGCGAATGGGTTTTCAAATATCGTTTTGTACTTGTTGGAAAAAAAGGGGCAGACGTTATTCATGCCATCCCTTTGTTCATGGCAATTGAAAAAAGGCACCTAGACATATCAAAAATATTGATAGAAAAAAGGGAAACCCATATAGATATGTTGATTAAAACCTCTTGGGTTTTTTGGATCCCCCAAAATAACAAATGCCTTCATAAAGCTGTAAAGGTAAACAATCCCCAAATGTAGAATTATTAATAAAGGAAGACCACAGCTTATAAGGGAAAAATTTTTTTTGGCATACTCCCTTGAAAGTATCTCTTTGGACGGGACATAAAACATAACACAACTTTTAAAAAAGGGAGAAAATTGTTATAAACAGGGGAATGGAAATAGCCAAATTTTTTAATTTGATTGTGAATATTCGTGCGTCTATATTATTCCTAAACGATAAAGATGAAAAAAAAATGAAAAATGAAAAAACCTTTATTTTTAAGTAGTTTATCGTTAATCAATGAGGTACTCTCAGAGGCAGAAAATGGATCAATGAAAGATTTACTTTCACTGGGGCTTCAAGAAGATAGAGAGTAATCAAAGTTGGGCAAGAAAAACTTATTTGGCTCCCCACCTATGGTTTGGTGAATACCCTTATCACAACTCAATTTCATTTTACACATTACATTATTATATGTGGCATTGACGTCCACAGTGTCATGTCCAATGTGAAACTCTCTAAATTAATGATAGACCATGTGTTTTGGGAAAAAATTTTGTCTGAATATAATATGAAAACCCTTTCTTGGAAAATGGAATGAGCCGACAAGTTGGGATCCAATGTTTTCAATGATAAGTCAAAAGCAAAAACAAAGATTTAAAATCATATGAAAAAAAGGGAATAATATAATTCTGACTCCATTTTACATTTTTTTATTAAGGTTTATTACTAAACTAAAATGGAAAATTTCGTTATGATGAACCAGAATGGGGGGCTTTGCAACGATTTTGAATATATACGTGTTTCAGACGTTTTGTCGCATTTTAAAAAGAGAATGAAAAGCCATTTTATTTAAGTTGTCTGTTTATAATTTAAAAACCCTTGTAAAACCAAATTTTTATATACATTTTATAGACAAAGAAACTTTAAATCAATAAATGTTAAAAGTATCCTTTGTATTACTTTTTACTAGCTAATTTATATGAATTAAAAATTATGTTTTAAAGGGGGCTGTTTAAATTTTTTTTTTTTTCTTTGGTTTTTTTATTTTTCCAAAAACAATTTCCATGTTCAATAACCGGTATCTCCTAGGGTTTAAACTTTACGTACATTTTAATTAAATATACTTTTTTTCCAAATTAAATTGAAAAAGACCATTAAATTCTTAAAAAAAAATTTTGACATTCATGAACTCCATTAACTTAAACGTAAGTTTTATTTTTTGACATTTTCAGTGTGAATTTTAAAGCTTTTCATGTCTTTTTGATTTTAAAACAAATTTTTTTTCCTCCTTTGGGAAACGAAATTAAATTAAAATTTACGACAAAATATAATCCTTTTCACAACTTAAGTCATTGTTTTACCTGTACTGTTTGGAGACTAAAACCCCATATTATGCAATAAAAAGGTATCCGTCTTTCTGTTAACATTTTTTTAAAAAAGTTTTCCCCCTTTTAGTTCTGCTCTGATTCAATATAACTTGGCAAACAGGTTAAATTTAAATAAGATACCTTATCTATTGCATCAGATTTAAATTTTAAAGAACAGCATTGCCATAGTTACTAAAATTGGAAGTTTCTTTAAAATTTGTTAAATTTTCACTCCTCCAACTTTTGTACTGATTTCAATATGACATTGCAAACTTAAACCCCCAAATTTAAAAATTCCAATTGATTTTATTGACTTTAGATTTCAATGACAGTGTTGTCATGGTTACCCCAAACGAAAATGTCTATGAAGTTCTATTTGATGCTTCACTTTTCACCTGATTTCAATGTTACCCGGGCCCAAAATTTAAACCACCCTTAAATACACTTTTTTTGCATAATTCATTCAGATCTCTATGAACGATGTAGCAATAGTTGATAAAAATAAAATAATAAGGTATGGTTTGTTTTTTAGCATATCATTAATTTTTTAAAAAATTCAGAAATTGCTTGTAATAGGAACTGAATAGATAGATTGAATAAATGATTTAAAGATATGGCATAAAGGAGAACCATTCTAGAAGCATTGTTGTCATTGATTTGAAAATCTTAAGATTGTGCAAAACACCCACAAAATCTTTCATATCTGGGGTTGCTTCGTTTTGGATAATTGCGTCCACATGTGGACAAAATTATCCAAAAATTAAATTTTTTTAAACCCTTTTCCCCCTTTTATTTTTTTAAACCTTTTTGACCCAAACCTTTAAATTTAAAAAATTACAAATAGTTAATGTTTGCTATTGTGATGGCCATTTATTCACAATTTTTTCATCAGAACAACAAAAAACAACTTTAAAAGGGAGTTTTGAAAGATCCCCCCTTGACCCAAGGGACCTGGAAAAAACGGGGCCCCCCTGGAGGTGGCCCCCCCCTTCCCCAAAAATTTTGCCAAAGAACCACAAAACAATTTTTGTGGGGCCCTCCGCCAACAAATCTAGGCGGTAATTTTGCAATCATCAATACAATTCAAAAATTTATAAAAATTTTCACTCAACTAGTAGTGTATACAATTCAATTTTCAAATATGCAACTTCACAACTTCAAGGTTTGGCCATTACAAAAACTTTAAAAAGTTTTTGTAGTAGTAGTAGGATAAAATCTGTCAGTGGTTGACAAAAACATTCCCAGAGTATTTCTTAAAGAATTCACAAACAAGTCATTACCCAAAAACTGACAAGTGTACACCATCTTTGCGAAAAAAGGGGTTTCATGTCTTTTTAAAATATCAGGATATTTAATGGAGGCCCAAAAATTTTCTTAACAACAAATGTAGCAAGTGCAGAATCAATTCTTTTTCTCCAATTTTCCCCTCATTGTTAGAGAGACACAAGGTCCAATTACTTCGTGGTAAAATATGCACCAAACAATAACTGTCTTTGGCATTAATTGTGAAATATTTACAATGGTAGATTTCATGTACATTTGTAAACCCTTCAAATTTTATGAGGTTTCCCAAAATGGGTTCCCACAATGCATTACTAGGACTGCTGGTGGGTCCTTTTTTTTATTTCTTTTGGATAGTTGGATACAGCTGCAACCAAACCATCCCCTTATCCCCTGCTAAATTATACTATGTGTTTAAAATCCCCGGTTGTTAATCATTCTCTGTTGAGCATATTTCTGAGCCCATTATAACAATGAAAATCCCAAAGATCCATATGCAATCTGAAACAATTTTGGACAGAATTAATTTGCATTAACTTAAAAAATCGACCTTATGTATGACTTATAGGAGCAGAACTCCATTAAATTTTTTATTTCAGCTTCGCTCATACCGTTTAAATACAGATGTGTGGCCCCACCCATTCTAAAAGAATGAGATTTTTAAAAAACCCATGTGTTTATATTTAAAAATGTTAAACATTTATTTAGCATTTTAAAACTGGGTACTGTGTCAAAGGCTTGGAGTTGAAATGCACAAAGAATTTAGTTTTCCAAATTGTTAGCATAACGATAAATTTCTGCAGTATTGTAAACAAAATTAAGGATGGGAGCTTTGGGATTTTAACTGCTGAACCCTTGTGCATTTGATAAATTTTGGAACTTTTAATCATTAAACTTACATGGTCTTGTAATAACTGAACACTATCAGAATGAAGGTCTACTACTTTGCTAACTCTAAGCAATGAAAAAAAGCTACTAAATAGGCACATTGAAATAATGTTGCTTCGTATAAAGCATGTGCAACATAAGGCAAAGTATTTATGATAGACAAGTGCAAGGTAATAGGCCGTCTAATATCAAATAGATACTGTCAATTTTTTTTAACCAGAAGCAGTTTTTTAATTTTAAAATGACTCTAAAATTTGGCCATCCATGAATGTTTATGAAAAACTCAGACCAGACAGATAACATTTGACGGGTTTAAAAGGCACTTTCTTTTGACATGTATGCAACAAAATTTATGACATGGTCAACAGGAGGAGGCCACAACTGTGGAAAAAGTTATCTACCGAAATTTATTTAAAAGGGTTTTAATGCCCTGCCTATAAACTTTGTTTGTATTGTCCGAAATGCCAGCATCTACCAGGCTTTCTACAGTTGATGAATAAAATTCCCCAAAAAAGCATAGGAACTGGACAGGGATAAGGCCGAGCCCCCGGAGCCAGCTGATGGGAAACCCCGAAAACTGAAAACGAGAAAGAACATCTGCCTTATCATTCTTAATACCTTGAATATGTTGACATTTGATCTGGAATGTTATTCTGCAAGGGTTGAGGACCAAGGCTCTCAATAAAACCATAACTCTCTATTTTTTGAAGTTTTGTTGTTGATTATGTGAACAAGTGCTAAATTGTCTAGAAGCCAGCATTTTCTGCCCAAAAAACAATCCCAACAATATTGGAATGAGCTCCAAAAAAAGAATATCCTTGTTTATCTCCTGAGACCAACTTTCTGGGCCCCCACTCCATTCCTCGCCGAAAACAACACCACACCCATATGACCCTGAACTGTCTTTATAAAATTGCAACATATCACTATCTGACCAATCTACTGATGGAAACCGAGTTAGTTCATTAAAATATTTGCAGAAATACAACCCACATCTGAAGGTCCAAATTACCAGGGGGGATTTCAAAAGTTCTTTGGAAATGTTTAATAAAAAAAAATAAACCGTTTTGGAAATTATTGAGTTTGATATCATTAGAAAGATCAGAAAAATATACACATATTGTGACGTCACTTTATTATTTCTATGACGTAATAATTCCGAAAATAAATCAGAATATAGAATGTTAAGCATACTGAAAAGTCGCGTTTTTTTCCACATGAGACGATCGTAAAAGTTCTGTCAAAGGCTTATTTGAAAAAAAAATTTCAAAGAAAATTTTAATTTTAAAAAAAAGGTAGAGTAGTACTATGATATTGTTTATCAGCAATTCCAGTATTCATTGTATGGTTTGTTTACGAGCACGGTTTATGTCCGGTTTTGCTATCATAGACATTCATTTAAGATTTTTTTTTGACATGATACGGCCGACTTTTCGGGTTTTTTTATAGCTCTCCATTGTTTGAAATAAAAAATTTCTGTTTAAAAATAAAGTATATTAATGCAGTGTTCATCAAATATATTTTGAGTAACAGGACTCTAACCGTTTACGAATAAACTGTGCTAAACTTGTCCCCCACTGGATTCTGTGCGTATTTTTTCATATAAATTTAACTTAGGCCCCAAAACTCACTACTGCTTTTGACTTATGAATCCAAAAAACGAATATAAGTTACTCAGACATGTAAAGTCTTATTTATTTTCCATGCATTATAATTTTCGAATATGTGGAGGCACAGAAGGGGGTTTCAACTGGGGCCGCCGCCATTTTGGATTTTACAAAAAATAGTGGGCACACTAAACTTATCTTCTCTTGAGCCTTCATCGATCCCACAAATCTGGTAAAAACACCTTACGAATTTATGCTATCTAACTTTTTAACATGATCGCCTATTTTTTTTATTGTAAGTTTGTCTTTTTTCACATTTAGGTCTCTTTTTTCGCAAAAGTTTGAGCGAAATTCGATAAAACCATGCTAATTTTGACACTCGTTAAAAACCCTTTCAAAAAAGAAATTCCCCCAAAATAAAATACCATATGATAAAAATTAGTTATGTAAAATTCCATCAAAATGGCATTTTGGGCTGGTAACTTGCGTCCGAGAATGAGCAAAAGTTGTCTTGAAATTTTTAAATAAATTGTGTCTTTTGTTACGTCATTTTTATTGTAGTAACAATTTTTCTAATTCTGACGTCATTTTCAAATTATTACGTCATAAAAATTATAAAGTGATGTCCCAATATGTGTATATTTTTTAAATTTTTCCCAAAATATCGAAAATCAATAATATCCGTTAAACGGTTAATCTTTTTATTAAACAGTTGCCAGAACTTCTGAAATGCCCCTCGTAATATCATTAGATATTCTAATCAAATAAAAAGACCTATTAACACCTTGTAGTGCCCCGTAAATTCTCCTACAAAATGCCCTACCAGCCTTTTACAACGAAGGCAAGTGAACCAACCAGCGATTCTAATTCTTTCTTTGTTTTCTTTTTTACTACACTGAACATACTTTATCTTTTCCAGCAATTCATCCAAATTTTTCTTTTAAAAAAAAATTGTCTCTTGCACAGAATCTATTCCTAAACCTAAATATGTTAATTTTTTACAAGGACCTTGTGTTTTTTTGGGGTTAAAAACTCCTAAATTTTATCAGTTTTTAAAATGATACATTAAATTTTTCTGCATTCACCAGAATTAGCTGATCCAACAAAAAGAAATCATCCAAGTAATGAACAATACTATCATTTTGTGACCTTTTCAATTCCCAATGTAAAAATGATGAAAATTTTTCAAAAAGAAAAGTTCTAACACCCCATTGGCAAACACTTGTCAGTATAATATAATTATTAAACTTAAGGTAAAATCCAAACCATCCTTTTAGAAATAACGGAACTGCAGATTTTGTTGAAACTTTTTAGAATCTTATCTGGGGTATTTGTCCTTTCCAGATCAGTGTAAATTTTGGGGTCAACCGGGCCCCCTTTTTAAAAAAGGGTTGTTACTAAAAATAACATTGTTTTCGTGAAATGACGGAAAAAGCGGAAATTAAGATATTTATTCTAGCTTTCTAAAATTAAAAGCAAAAGAATTTTTTTAACATATGAATCATAAGAAAAAATTTCTTTTTTAAATGTTTAATTATTTTTTTTAATCTGCTAATTCCCCCTAATATTACTTTCTAGGGCGAATTAAAAATTTTTAGCTCAAAATTATAAAATTATTTCACGTAAAAATAAATTGCTGCTTGATATTCTAACTACAGATTTC
>NW_026919768.1:0-16224 GCF_032062105.1 Saccostrea cuccullata
TTTAAACTTTTAGCCAATCAGATTGCAGCTAACGTGCATGTGCTTGCGTTCATGATTATTATGTTCCCCAAACGAAGTTTGGGAACATATTGTTTTTACTCTGTTTCTTATTATTATTATTTTTCTTCTTCCTGGGCACTTTTTTGTCCGCGAATGATCTCGTAAACTAGACATCCGACTAAGGTGAAATGTTTTTAGGGTCAGTAGACATGTTATGTAGATCTGTGGAACGAAGGTCATTTTGCGCGCACGTGCTTGCAAGAGCGCGCACATGCAACACTTGAAATGACCAATTTAATTGATAAAGGCATAACTTTTCACATTTTTGATGAAATGCTTTGAAACTCATATTATAAGGATATATGTGTGGCATAGACAATATGACATGGTCAAAATAGCAAGATCTCACGCGCATGCACGTGCGCTTCGCTCTGATTGGCTGAAACTAAAGTCTCTATATCTTTCTTGTTTTTTGACGAAATCCTTTGAAATTTTGAACATAGCCATGAATTAAGATTTCCTACAACAGGATATATAGCAATTATCATGAAAACACGTGCATGCACGTGCGCTGCAATCTGATTGGCTGAAACTTTAAATAGCTATAACTCCCTTGGTTTTCAACCAAACAGGATGGGATTTGGCACATAGATAGATATAATGAACTTCTACTAGAAGGTATGGTCACCATGCACATGCATACACGTGCGTGTACGTGCGCTGCAATCTGATTGGCTGAAACTTTAAATAGCTATAACTCCCTTGGTTTTCAACCAAACAGGATGGGATTTGGAACATAGATATATATATAATGGACTTCTACAAGAAGGTATGGTCACTATGCACATGCGTACATGTGCGTGTACGTGCGCTGCAATGTGATTGGCTGAAATTTTAAGCAGGTATAACTCCCTTGGTTTTCAACCAAACGGGATGGGATTTGGAACATAGACAGATGTAATGGACTTCTACAAGAAGGTATCGTCACCATGCTCATGTATGCAGTGCGTGCACGTGAAATGGGTAAAATCATAAATACACTTTAATGAGCTTTTTTTTTAATATACTTTTGGATTTAATATTTAAAATTTAGCATATTAAAATATATAGATTGTGTAGACAATATGATATGTCATTACGCAAATGCATTCACATGCGCAAGTGTGCAATGATAAAATTTGAATGAACATGGTACGCTTCTGGGTAAACGTTGTTAAAGTCTCAAATGCATAGAGTTTGTCTCATTTAATTACGCTTACAGGGAATATGACTATAAAGGGAGTTGGGGAGCGTTTGGGGAACATCTGTAACGGTCCCCGTTACAATTAGCACTAGTTCTTATATATCATGCTGTAGATCTTCATAATGTATGACTATTTTCAAAATTTTAAAGGATTTTGTCAGAAAACAAAAAAGATATAAAGACTTTTGTTTCAACCAATCGGAACGAAGTGCACGTTCATGCGCGTGAGATCTTGCTGTTTTGACCATGTCATCATGTCTATACTACTATTATATCCTTATATTATGAGTTTCAAAGCATTTCATCAAAAATTTAAAAGGTAACGGCTATATCTATCATTTTGGTCATTTCACGCGTTACACGTGTGCGCACATGCACGCACGTGCGCGCAAAATGACCTTCGTTCCGCACATCTGCATAACATACCTAGTGACCCTAAAAAGGTTTCACCTAGATCGGATGAGTAGTTTACGAGAACACTCGCGGACAAAAAAAGTACCGGAGAAGAAAATTCAGAAAAAAAGTAAAAACAATATGTTCCCAAACTTCGTTTGGGGAACATAATAATAAGAAACCGAGTAAAAACAATATGTTCCCAAACTCCGTTTGGGGAACATAACTAGTGCTAATTGTAACGGGAACCGTTACAGATGTTCCCCAAACGCTCCCCAACTCCCTTTTGGTGCCATATTCCCTGTCATTTCTATTAGATAAGAAATACTTTATGTAATTTAGACTTAATCAAGGTCTTCCCAGAAAAATACAAAATATATTTAAAAATAGGCATTGCACGCATGTTCATGTGCATAACGACCATATTATCTTGTCTACACTATCTAAAATTTTAATATACTTAATATCAAAGCATTTAATCCAAAAGTATTAAAAAATACACTCATTCGTGTGTATTTTTAATTTTACCCATTTCACGTGCACGCACGCACAAGCACGTGCATAATGACTACACCTTCTTGTAGGAGTCTCTTATATTTATCTATGTTCTAAATCCAATCCTGTTTAGTTGAAAAACAAGGGAGTTATAGCCATTTGAAGTTTCAGCCAATCAGTTTACAGCACACATGCATGCGCGTGATTTCATAAATTTTTATCTTTATCGTATTGAATGATACCTAAATGAATGACTATATTTTAAAATTCGAAACATTTAGTCAAAAAACAAAGGAGATATAGCCATATAAAGTTTCAGCCAATCAGATTGCAGAACACGTGCATGCGCGTGATTTCATGATTTTTTTCTACATCATATTTTAGGATATCCTAATGCATGACTATGTTTTAAATTTCAAAGCATTTTGTCAAAAAACAAAGGAGATATAGCCATTTAAAGTTTCAACCAATCAGATTGCAGCACGCGCGCATGCGCATGTTTTCATGAAAATTTTTATATATCATGCTGTAGATCTTCATAATGTGAGACTATGTTCAAAATTTCAAAAGATTAGGACAAGAAACAAGAAAGATATTGGGACTTTAGTTTCAGCCAATCAGAGCGAAGCGCACGTGCATGCGCGTGAGATCTTGCTATTTTGACCATGCCATCTTGTCTATACTACTAATGTATTCTTACATTACAAGTTTCAAAGAAATGCATCAAGAAAAAGAAAAGTTACAGCAATATCCATTATATTGGTCATTTTTCGTGTTGCACGTGCGCGCTTTTGCAAGCACGTGCGCGCAAAATGACCTTCGTTCGGCACACCTACACAACACACCTATTAACCCTAAAAAGGTTTTAACTTAGTTGGGTGAACAGTTTCTGAGAACACTTCCGGACAAAAAAGTACCGGAGAAGAAATAAGAAGAAAAAAGAATAATAACTAGTGCTAATTGTAACGGGAACCGTTACAGATGTTCCCCAAACGCTCCCCAACTCCCTTCTCGTGCCATATTCCCTGTAAGTTTCATTAAAGAAGGCAAAATCTATGCATTTAAGACGTAAACAACGTTTTCCCAAAAGTATACCAAGTATTTCAAATTTAAGCAATGCAGGCGTGCGCATGTGATTGCATGAGCGTTATGACGATATCATCTTGTCTACACTATTTTACTCATTTGCACGTGCACGCACGTGCATGATGACCATACCTTCTTGTAGGAGTCCATTATGTATGTCTATGTTCTTAATCCCATCCTGTTTGGTTGAAAAACAAGGGAGTTATAGCCATTTAAAGTTTAAGCCAATCAGATTGCAGCGCACGTGCATGCGCGTATTTTCATGACAATTATTATATATCATATTGTAGGACATCTTAAAGTATGCTTATGTTTTAAATTTCGAAGCATTTTGTAAAAAAAAAAACAGAAAAGATATTGAGATTTTTGTTTCAGCCAATCAGAGCAAAGCACACGTGCACGCACGTGCATGCATGTGAATGGTGACTATACCGTCTTGTAGGCGTCCTTTACGTTTATCTATGTTATAAATCCCATGCTGTTTGGTTGAAAACCAAGGGAGTTATACTCATTTAAAGTTTCAGCCAATCAGATTGCAGCGCACGCGCATGCGCGTGATTTCATGAAAATTTTTATATATCATATTGTAGTACATCCTAATGCATGTCTATGTTATAAATTTCAAAGCATTTCATCATAAAACAAAAAAGATATTGAGATTTCTGTTTCAGCCAATCAGAGCAAAGCGCACGTGCATGCGCGTGAGTTCATGCAAATTTGACCATGTCATCTTATCTACACATCTTATATATCTTTATATAATGAGTTTCAAAACATTTTATCAAAAAATATAAAAGTTACAACCATATTAAATATATTAGTCATTTTACTCATTGCACGCGCCCGCACGTGCATGCGAATGTGCGCAAAATGACCTTCGTTCGGCACATCTACACAACATGCCTACTAACCCTAAAAAGGTTTTAACTTAGTTTGGTGAACAGTTTCTGAGAACACTTCTGGACAAAAAAAGTACCGGAGAAGAAATAAGAAGAAAAAAGAATAACTAGTGCTAATTGTAACGGGGACCGTTACAGATGTTCCCCAAACGCTCCCCAACTCTTTTTTGGTGCCATATTCCCTGTAAGCTTCATTAAATAAAACAAACTCTGTGAATTTTGACTTTAACAACGTTTTCTCAGAAGGATACCAATTATATTCAAATTTTAGCATTGCACCCGTGCGCATGTGATTGCATGTCCGTAATGATCATATCATCTTGTCTACACTATCTACATATTTTGATATACAATATATTAAAGCATTCAGTCCAAAAGTATGAAAAATCAATCTTTCAAACGTGTTTTTCATTTCAATCGTTCCAAATGCACGCACGTGTGTGTACGTGCATTATGACCATATCTTCTTGTAGGAGTCCCTTACATCTATCTATATTCTAAATCCCATCCTGTTTGGTTGAAAATCAAGGGAGTTATAGCCATTTCAAGTTTAAGCCAATCAGATTGCAGCACACGTGCATGCGCGTGATTTCATGATTTTTTTTCTATATCATATTGTAGGATGTCCTAATGCATGACAATGTTTAAAATTTCAAAGCATTTCGTCAAAAAACAAAGTAGATATAGCCATTTAAAGTTTCAGCCAATCAGATTTCAGCACGCGGGCATGCGCATGCTTTGATGAAAATTTTTATATATCATGCTGTAGATCTTCAAAATGTAGGTCTATGTTCAAAATTTCAAAGGATTATGACAAGAAACAAGAAAGATATTGAGACTTTAGTTTCAGCCAATCAGAGCGAAGCACACGTGCATGCGCGTGCGATCTTGCTATTTTGACTATGTCATCTTGTGCATACTACTAATATATACTTATAAAATGAGTTTCAAAGCATTTCCTCAATAATTTTAATAGTTACGTCTGTATCAATTATATTGGACATTTCTCGTGTTGCACGTGCGAGCTCTTGCAAGCACATGTGCATGCACGTGCTTTCATGAAAAATCTTATATTACAGGCTGTAGATCTCCCTAATATATGACTCTGTTCAAAATTTCAAATGATTTTATCAAAAAACAAAAAAGATATTGAGACTTTAGTTTCAGCCAATCAGAGCGAAGCACACGTGCATGCGCGTGCGATCTTGCTATTTTGACCATGTCATCTTGTGCATACTACTAATATATCCTTACATTATAAGTTTCAAAACATTTCGTCACAAAATAGAGAAGTTACGGTTATATCCATTATATATTGGTCATTTTAAGTTTTGCACGTGCGCGCTCTTGCAAGCACGTGCGCGCAAAATGACCTTGATTCCGCAAATCTACATAACATGCCTACTTACCCTAAAAAGGTTTCACCTAAGTTGGATGTGTAGTTTACAAGATCACTCGCGGACAAAATTTTCCCAGGAAGAAAAATAATAATAATAAGAATAATAACTAGTGCTAATTGTAACGGGGACCGTTACAGATGTTCCCCAAACGCTCCCCAACTCTTTTTTGGTGCCATATTCCCTGTAAGCTTCATTAAATAAAACAAACTCTGTGAATTTTGACTTTAACAACGTTTTCTCAGAAGGATACCAATTATATTCAAATTTTAGCATTGCACCCGTGCGCATGTGATTGCATGTCCGTAATGATCATATCATCTTGTCTATACCATCTACATATTTTGATATACAATATATTAAAGCATTCAGTCCAAAAGTATGAAAAATCACTCTTTCAAGTGTATTTTTCATTTCAATCGTTCCAAATGCACGCACGTGCGTACACGTGCATTATGACCATATCTTCTTGTAGGAGTCCCTTACATCTATCTATATTCTAAATCCCATCCTGTTTGGTTGAAAATCAAGGGAGTTATAGCCATTTCAAGTTTAAGCCAATCAGATTGCAGCACACGTGCATGCGCGTGATTTCATGATTTTTTTTCTATATCATATTGTAGGATGTCCTAATGCATGACAATGTTTAAAATTTCAAAGCATTTCGTCAAAAAACAAAGTAGATATAGCCATTTAAAGTTTCAGCCAATCAGATTTCAGCACGCGGGCATGCGCATGCTTTGATGAAAATTTTTATATATCATGCTGTAGATCTTCAAAATGTAGGTCTATGTTCAAAATTTCAAAGGATTATGACAAGAAACAAGAAAGATATTGAGACTTTAGTTTCAGCCAATCAGAGCGAAGCACACGTGCATGCGCGTGCGATCTTGCTATTTTGACTATGTCATCTTGTGCATACTACTAATATATACTTATAAAATGAGTTTCAAAGCATTTCCTCAATAATTTTAATAGTTACGTCTGTATCAATTATATTGGACATTTCTCGTGTTGCACGTGCGAGCTCTTGCAAGCACATGTGCATGCACGTGCTTTCATGAAAAATCTTATATTACAGGCTGTAGATCTCCCTAATATATGACTCTGTTCAAAATTTCAAATGATTTTATCGAAAAACAAAAAAGATATTGAGACTTTAGTTTCAGCCAATCAGAGCGAAGCACACGTGCATGCGCGTGCGATCTTGCTATTTTGACCATGTCATCTTGTGCATACTACTAATATATCCTTACATTATAAGTTTCAAAACATTTCGTCACAAAATAGAGAAGTTACGGTTATATCCATTATATATTGGTCATTTTAAGTTTTGCACGTGCGCGCTCTTGCAAGCACGTGCGCGCAAAATGACCTTGATTCCGCAAATCTACATAACATGCCTACTTACCCTAAAAAGGTTTCACCTAAGTTGGATGTGTAGTTTACAAGATCACTCGCGGACAAAATTTTCCCAGGAAGAAAAATAATAATAATAAGAATAATAACTAGTGCTAATTGTAACGGGGACCGTTACAGATGTTCCCCAAACGCTCCCCAACTCTTTTTTGGTGCCATATTCCCTGTAAGCTTCATTAAATAAGACAAACTCTGTGCATTTTTAACTTTAAAAACGTTTTCTCAGAAGGATACCAATTATATTCAAATTTTAGCATTGCACCCGTGCGCATGTGATTGCATGTCCGTAATGATCATATCATCTTGTCTATACCATCTACATATTTTGATATACAATATATTAAAGCATTCAGTCCAAAAGTATGAAAAATCACTCTTTCAAGTGTATTTTTCATTTCAATCGTTCCAAATGCACGCACGTGCGTACACGTGCATGATGACCATACCCTCTTGTAGGAGTCCCTTACATCTATCTATATTCTAAATCCCATCCTGTTTGGTTGAAAATCAAGGGAGTTATAGCCATTTCAAGTTTAAGCCAATCAGATTGCAGCACACGTGCATGCGCGTGATTTCATGATTTTTTTTCTATATCATATTGTAGGATGTCCTAATGCATGACAATGTTTAAAATTTCAAAGCATTTCGTCAAAAAACAAAGTAGATATAGCCATTTAAAGTTTCAGCCAATCAGATTTCAGCACGCGGGCATGCGCATGCTTTGATGAAAATTTTTATATATCATGCTGTAGATCTTCAAAATGTAGGTCTATGTTCAAAATTTCAAAGGATTATGACAAGAAACAAGAAAGATATTGAGACTTTAGTTTCAGCCAATCAGAGCGAAGCACACGTGCATGCGCGTGCGATCTTGCTATTTTGACTATGTCATCTTGTGCATACTACTAATATATACTTATAAAATGAGTTTCAAAGCATTTCCTCAATAATTTTAATAGTTACGTCTGTATCAATTATATTGGACATTTCTCGTGTTGCACGTGCGAGCTCTTGCAAGCACATGTGCATGCACGTGCTTTCATGAAAAATCTTATATTACAGGCTGTAGATCTCCCTAATATATGACTCTGTTCAAAATTTCAAATGATTTTATCGAAAAACAAAAAAGATATTGAGACTTTAGTTTCAGCCAATCAGAGCGAAGCACACGTGCATGCGCGTGCGATCTTGCTATTTTGACCATGTCATCTTGTGCATACTACTAATATATCCTTACATTATAAGTTTCAAAACATTTCGTCACAAAATAGAGAAGTTACGGTTATATCCATTATATATTGGTCATTTTAAGTTTTGCACGTGCGCGCTCTTGCAAGCACGTGCGCGCAAAATGACCTTGATTCCGCAAATCTACATAACATGCCTACTTACCCTAAAAAGGTTTCACCTAAGTTGGATGTGTAGTTTACAAGATCACTCGCGGACAAAATTTTCCCAGGAAGAAAAATAATAATAATAAGAATAACTAGTGCTCATTGTAACGGGGACCGTTACAGATGTTCCCCAAACGCTCCCCAACTCCCTTTTGGTGCCATATTCCCTGTAAGCTTCATTAAATAAGACAAACTCGATGCATTTGAGACTTTTATAACGTTTACCCAGAAGTGTACAAAGTTCATTCAAATTTTGCGTGCACATGTGAATGCATGTGCGTAATGACCATATCATCTTGTCTACACAATCTATATATTTTTATATACTAAATATTAAAGCATTTAATCCAAAAGTATCAAAAAGATACGCTCATTCAAGTGTTTTTTTTATTTTGCTTACTTCACGTGCACGCACGTGCATACTTGAGCATGGTGACCATATCGTCTTGTAGATGTCCGTTACATCTATCTATGTTCTAAATCCCACCCCGTTTGGTTGAAAACCAAGGGAGTTATAGCTGTTTAAAGTTTCAGCCAATCAGATTGCAGCGCACGTACATGCACGTGTATGCATGTGCATGGTGACCATGTTTTCTTGTAGTAGTCTAGTATATCTATCTATGTTCCAAATCCCATCCTGTTTGGTTGAAAATCAAGGGAGTTATAGCTATTTAAAGTTTAAGCCAATCAGATTGCAGCACACGTGCATGCACGTGCTTTCATGATAATTGCTATATATCTTGTTGTAGGATATCCTAATGCATGGCTATTTTCAAAATTTCAAAGGATTTCGTCAAAAAATAAGAAAGATATTGAGTCTTTAGTTTCAGCCAATCAGAGGAAAGCGCACGTGCATGTGCGTGAGATCTTGCTATTTTGACCATGTCATATTGTCTATGCTTCTAATATATCCTTATATTATAAGTTTCAAAGCATTTCATCAAAAATTTAAAAAGTTACACCTATATCAATTAAATCGGTCATTTCACATGTTGCACGTGCACGCTCTTGCAAGCACGTGCGCGCAAAATGACCTTCGTTCCGCAAATCTACATAACATGTCTACTGACCCTAAAAACATTTCACCTTAGTCGGATGTATAGTTTACGAGATCGTTCCCGGACAAAAAAGTACCCAGGAAGAAGAAGAAGAAGAAAAATAATAATAATAAGAAACAGAGTAAAAACAATATGTTCCCCAACTTCGTTTGGGGAACATAATAATAATAAGAAACAGAGTAAAAACAATATGTTCCCCAACTTCGTTTGGGGAACATAATAATAAGAAACAGAGTAAAAACAATATGTTCCCCAACTTCGTTTGGGGAACATAATAACTAGTTCTAATTGTAACGGGGACCGTTACAGATGTTCCCCAAACGCTCCCCAACTCCCTTTTTGTGCCAATTTCCTTTAAAACGTTTTTAATATGCACAGTTATCGCAGGATTTCATAAAAGAATTTTAAAAGCTACAATGATATCAACTTTTTGTCATTTAACGCATTGCACGCAAACGCACGTGTATGCACATGCAAAGTGATCATGGCATGTTGTCTAAACGATTAACATATCTATATTCCAAGAATCAATAAAAAGTCATAAAAATATTAATGTAACCGTTTTTCAAATACATTGTACATTTTTCGCATTGCGCATGCGCAAATACATGCAAGCACGTCTTTGCATTCAATTCTGATAGTAGTATCATGTAGGAGTCCATTATACCTATTCATATTCTAAATTTTATCCTGTTCTGTTGAGAAACAAGAAAGTTATAGGCATTTAAAGTTTCAGCCAATCAGATTGAAGCACATGTAAATTTACGTGCTTTTATGATAATTCTTGTATATCATGCTGTATATCTTCATAATGTATGACTATGTTCAAAATTTCAAAGGATTATGAAAAAAAGAAAGATATTCAGACTTTAGTTTTAGCCAATCAGAGGAAGCGCACGTGCATGCGCGTAAGATCTTGCTTTTTTGACCATGTCATCTTGTTGATACTACTAATATATTCATGCATTGTGAGTTTCAAAAAATTCCATCAAGAAATAGAAAAGTTAACGCTTCATCCATTATATTGGTAATTTCACATGTTGCATGTGCGCGCTCTTGCCAGTACACGTGCATGTACGTGCTATAATGAAAATTCTTATATATCATACTGTAGATCTTCATAATGTGTGACTAAGTTCAAAATTTCAAATGGTTATGACGTAAAACAAGAAAAATATTGAAACTTTAGATTCAGCCAATCAGATTGCAGCGCACGCGCATGCGCGTGATTTCATGAAAAATTTTATATATCATACTGTAGTGCATACTAATGCATGTCTATGTTATAAATTTCAAAGCATTTCATCATAAAACAAAAAAGATATTGAGATTTCTGTTTCAGCCAATCAGAGCAAAGCGCACGTGCATGCGCGTGAGTTCATGCAAATTTGACCATGTCGTCTTATCTACACAACTTATATATCTTTATATAATGAGTTTCAAAACATTTTATCAAAAAATATAAAAGTTACAACCATATTAAATATATCAGTCATTTTACTCATTGCACGCGCCCGCACGTGCATGCGAATGCGCGCAAAATGACCTTCGTTCGGCACATCTACACAACATGCCTACTAACCCTAAAAAGGTTTTACTTAGTTTGGTGAACAGTTTCTGAGAACACTTCCGGACAAAAAAGTACCGGAGAAGAAATAAGAAGAAAAAAGAATAATAATAATAACTAGTGCTAATTGTAACGGGAACCGTTACAGATGTTCCCCAAACGCTCCCCAACTCCCTTTTGGTGCCATATTCCCTGTAAGCTTCATTAAATTAGACAAACTCTGTGCATTTTTAACTTTAACACCGTTTCCCCAGAAAGATAACCAATTATATTCAAATTTTAGCATTGCACCTGTGTGCATGTGAATGCAGGTGCGTAATGACCATATCATCTTGTCTACACTATCTATATATTTTAATATACTATATATCAAAGCATTCAGTCCATAAGTATTAAAAATCACTTATTCAAGTGTTTTTTTCCATTTCACTCGTTCTAAATGCACTCACGTGCATGCACGTGCATGATGACCATACCTTCTTGTAGGAGGCCCTAATAACTATCTATATTCTAAATCCCATCCTGTTTGGTTGAAAAACAAGGGAGTTATAGCCATTTCAAGTTTCAGCCAATCAGATTTCAGCACACGTGCATGCGCGTGATTTCATGATTTTTTTCTATATCGTATTGTAGGACATCCTAATGAATGGCTAAGTTTAAAATTTCAAACCATTTCGTCAAAAAACAAAGGAGATAGAGCCACTTAAAGTTTCAGCCAATCAGATTGCAGCACACGTGCATGCGCGTGATTTCTTGAAATTTTTTGTATATCAAATTGCAGAATATTCTAATACATGATTATGTTTTAAATTTCAAAGCATTTCGTCAAAAAACAAAGGAGATAGATCCATTTAAAGTTTCAGCCAATCAGATTGACGCGCATGCGCATGCACGGGATTTCTTGAAAATTTTTATATATCATGTTGTAGGATATTATATTACATGACTATGCTTTAAATTTCAAAGCATTTCATCAAAAAACAAAAAAGATATTGAGATTTTTGTTTCAGCCAATCGGAGCGAAGCGCACGTGCATGCGCGTGAGTTCGTGCTAATTTGAAAGTGGCATATTATCTACACTAGTAATATATCCTTATATAATAAGTTTTAAAGCAATCCATTAAAAAATGTAAAAGTTATGGCTTTATTAAGTATATCAGTCATTTCACGTGTTACACGCACACGCACGTGCAGGCGTATGCGCGCAAAATGACCTTCGTTCCGCACAACTACACTTCACACCTATTAACCCTAAAAAGGTTTTAACTTAGTTTGGTGAACAGTTTCTGAGAACACTTCCGGACAAAAAAGTACCGGAGAAGAAATAAGAAGAAAAAAGAATAATAACTAGGGCTAATTGTAACGGGGACCGTTACAGATGTTCCCCAAACGCTCCCCAACTGCCTTTTGGTGCTATATTCCCTATAAGCTCTTTTAAATATGACATTATGTCTATCTTTATTCTAATTCCCATCCTATTTGGTTGGAAAGCAAGGGCGTTATAACCAGTTAAAGTTTAAGCCAGTCAGATTTCAACGCACGTGCATGCACGGGATTTCATGAAAATATTATGTATCATATTGTAGGATATCTTAATGCATGACTATACTTTCAATTTCAAAGCATTTCGTCAAAAAACAAAAAAGATATTAAGATTTTTGTTTCAGCCAATCAGAGCAAAGTGCACGTGCATGGTGACCATATCCATTTTAGGAGCTTCTTATATCTATCCCATCCTGTTTGGTTGAAAAGCAAGGAAGTTATAGCCATTTTAAGTTTAAGCCAATTAGATTGCAGCGCATGTTTTACGACAACTGTTATATATCATATTGTAGGACATCCAAATGCATGACTATGTTTAAAATTTCAAAGCATTTCGTCAAAAATTAAAAATGATATTGCGATTTTTGTTTCAGCCAATCACAGCAAAGCACACCTGCATGTACGTGCATGCATGTGCATGAGGACCATACCTCCTTGTAGGAGTCCATTATGTCTGTCTATGTTCTAAATCCCATAATGTTTGGTTGAAAAACAAGAGAGTTATAGCCATTTAAAGTTTAAGCCAATCAGATTGCAGCGCACGTGCATGCGCGTGTTTACATGAAAATTGTTATATATTATATTGTGGGATATACTAAAGTATACCTATATTTCAAATTTCATAGCATTTCGTCAAAAAACAGAAAATATATTGAGGTTTTTGTTTCAGCCAATCAGAGCGAAGCGCACGTGCATGCGCGTGAGTTCGTGCTAATTTGACAGTGTCACATTATCTACAGTATTAATATATCTTTATATAATGAGTTTCAAATCATTTCATCGAAAAATGTAAAAGTAATAGCTATATTAATTATATCAGTCAATTCACTCATTTCACGCGCACGCACGTGCATGCGTATGCGCGCAAAATGACCTTCATTCAGCACATCTACACAATACACCTATTAACCCTAAAAAGGTTTTAACTTAGTTTGGTGAACAGTTTCTGAGAACACTTCCGGACAAAAAAGTACCGGAGAAGAAATAAGAAGAAAAAAGAATAATAATAGTAAGAAACAGAGTAAAAACAATATGTTCCCAAACTCCGTTTGGGGAACATAATAATAATAAGAAACAGAGTAAAAACAATATGTCCCCCAACTTCGTTTGGGGAACATAATAATAAGAAACAGAGTAAAAACAATATGTTCCCAAACTTCGTTTGGGGAACATAATAAGGCAGCAAAATTCAAATTCTCATTTCTCTACTAAGATTTTTACATCGGGCTCGGAGTTGATTTTCTTCAGAAAGACAGGACTGGGTTCAAGGCGACTAGGGGTACCACACCGGTAATTGACCAATGAAAATGAACTTAGTCAATTGTAGGTCCATACATTAAGCCGATTTTCCTTTCTTTTGAGAGTTTTTTTAATTTCCTTCCAGGCCAGTTTGACAACTCTGGTACCCGTGCCTAGGAAATTTTATCTACTCTATAAATAAATAAAGTTTTTTGACAGGAACTATTTCTCCAGGGCATAGGAGGCTACTTTCTGGGGTGCTTTTGTGATGTTTATAAAGACATGGAAAACACGTGGATTTGAGGGTAGCCCTGTTTGCATATGCAAATAAATCAGAAAATGTCGTGTACGTACCCTGGTTTTTTGGTGTCAGCTAATGTGACAGGTATTGTTTAACACCCCCTTATCAATATTTTTTCATGAATTCAAACACGTGAGGTTTTACTGGAAAGAAACGTGTATTGCTTTTTAATATACCGAAACTCGCTATTTCTGGGGATTGTGTAATTCTAAAAAAAATTCAGATAAATTTCAATGGTGAAATAAAAGAAGAATGCTTGGTATTAAAATATTAATTCATATCAGTAGAATTGAATGCTATTAACGACATCTGGAGAAATAGGCTTTAAAAGGTTTATATCATATCTTTGTTCGTCTGCACTTAAATTTCAAACACGACAGAATTTGTAATTTTTGCCGTAAAAATTCATAATTTCTATATACTTTAGAGACTTACCGTAAAACTTTCAGGAAACTTTCTATGAAGTCTTTTCTGCACCTTAAGTGAAATTTTATGTCGATCCCAGGTGTTGATCGAGTTTCAGAGAAATTTTCTACGTTGTTATTGATTTTTTTTTAAGGAGAAGGGGGGGGGGGTTGACTTTTTTATTCTAAGCATTTGTTAAAGTGAGTTTGTAAATACATCTACGAACTTGAGCTGGATTGTGACCTTTGGGTCAAGGGGTCAAAGGTCAAGGTCAAAGGTCAAGGTCATCAAAGCATTTCATAAAGAAATATAAAAGTAACAGCCATATCAAGTATACAAGTCATTTGATCATTGCACGCGCGCGAAGGTGCAATGCATGAAAGCTATATCATCGTGACTACACTTTTAATGTGTTTCTATTCTTTGAATTTTGAAACGTTTCATAAAAAAAATTACGACTATATCAAGTAAATCGGTCATTTAACGCATTGCGCGCGCACACGTGCATGCAAGTCCTTGCATTCAAGTTTGATAGTAGCATAATGTAAGAATCCGTCATATCTATTCATATTCTAAATTTCATCCTGTTTTGTTGAGAATCAAAAAAGTTATAGGCATTTAAAGTTTAAGCCAATCAGATCGCAGCACACGTGCATGGGCGTGGTTTCTTGAAAACTTTTATATATCATAGTTTAGGACGTATTAAGGTATGATTATGTTTTAAAATTCAAAGTATTTTGTCAAAAAACAAGTAAGATATTGAGATTTTTGTTTCAGCTAATCAGAGCAAAGCGCACGTGCATGCGCGTGCATGCATGTGCATGATGACCGTAACTTCTTATAGGAGTCTATTGTGTCTGTCTATGTTCTAAATCTTATCGTGGTTGGTTGAAAAACAAGGGAGTTACAGCCATTTGAAGTTTAAGCCAATCAGATTGCAGCGCACGTGCATGCGCATGCTTTCATGACAAATGTTATACATCATGTTGTAGGACATCTTAAAGTATGCTTATATTTTAAATTTCATACCATTTCGTCAAAAAACGGAAAAGATATTGAGATTTTTGTTTCAGCCAATCAGAGCGAAGCGCACGTAAATGCGCGTGAGTTCTTGCTAATTTGACAGTGTCACAATATCTACACTATCAATATATCCTTATATAATGAGTTTCAAAGCATTTCATCGGAAAATGTTAAAGTTATGGCTATATTAAATATATTAGTCATTTCAGTCATTTCACGCGCCCGCACGTGCAGGCGTATGCGCGCAAAATGACCTTCGTTCCGCACACCTACACAACACACCTATTAACCCTAAAAAGGTTTTAGCTCAGTTGGGTGAACAGTTTCTGAGAACACTCGCGGACAAAAAAGTACCGGAGAAGAAATAAGAAGAAAAAAGAATAATAATAATAATAATAACTAGTGCTAATTGTAACGGGGACCGTTACAGATGTTCCCCAAACGCTCCCCATCTCCCTTTTGGTGCCATTTTCCCTGTAAGCTTCATTAAATAAGACAAACTTTATGCATTTGAGACTTTAACAAAGTTTACCTTGAAGGGTACCAAGTTCATTCAAATTTTAGCATTACACGCGTGCGCATGTGAATGCATGTGCGTAATGACCATATCATCTTGTCTACACAATCTGTATATTTCAATATACTAAATATTAAAGTATTTAATCCAAAAGTATTAAAAAATACGGTCATTCAATTGTATTTTTGATTTTACTCATTTCACGTGCACGCACGTGCATACATGAGCATGGTGACACACCTTCTT
>NW_026919769.1:0-16446 GCF_032062105.1 Saccostrea cuccullata
CAAGGCCCTAGTCAGCAGGAGTCGGTATCGCTGTCTAGTATCAAATAAAAATTTGTTGAAAATTGTGATTAAAATCTGTCTTCAAAGACAATGTTCGTCTCTGATATACATGACGATGGTTGTATTTTCTGTATGTACCGAAAGGTGAAAAAAATAATATTCAGAAAGGCGACAAAAGATTACAGTGGGGAAAAAAGTGTAGCAAGGCTTAGAAAGTTTAAATATCATTGTAAACAGCATGTGGGTTTTGAAAAGTTTCTTTTTGTGTGTTGAACAAAGACCAATGAAGACACACCCATTTAACTGTCAAGTGAACCAATCAAACTGTTGAATTTTTCAGAAATAGAATTCTTCACCATGAAGAATCAATTCTTCGCGAGGAATGGAAGCATTTGATTGGCCGAATAAGTAGGTTATGTTCTAATCTGGGTAAACTTAATAAATATCGAAGGCATGGTGCCTGAAGATTTGTTGAATATCAATAGATAATCAGGGTCACGCGTTTTTCATCGTCTGAATACATAGTCAGCACATGTTTGTCGGCTGTTCTTAAGAAAACTGCTGTTGTATACTGAACAAAATAATTTTATATCAAAAGGAGAAGAGCCGACAAGTGTTCTCACACTTAATTTAACAAAAAACATGTTCGAAAAAAACTTCTAGCTTCTATTGTTATGTCTTAGATTGACCTGTTAAATATTACAATTCATCACGTGATGTCCACCTGCCAGTGTACTCGTGAAAACAATTACATTGTATTCTTCTACCTGACCTCGTTGTAAATCATGTCTTTGAGCGTGTGTGGTTGCCGTTTTCAGAATTAAGCAAATTAAATTTTGTTTTAAATTTTGCGTGTCATCACACTTTTTATATAATTTCATATTGACATAGCTGTAATATGCTAAACACTTATTCAAATTCTTGGAGAGAGGGAGAGAGAGAGGGATAGAGAGAGGGATAGAGAGAGAGATGTCAACAATGACGCCGATCGATAGCCCCGCCTCCTATAAATATTGATTATGTGATGTAGAAACCACTCCGGGTACATGTTGAATTCCGGAAGACGACACTTGTGTACCGTTGCTTCAATTTACATGGCAACAGGGCATTGATTTTGTACAGATTTTCCACCCAATATAACCAAGTATACGTCGCTTTTTCCATTGCTTGTAATATATTTTGGATACACTTCATTTACAGCTTGGTAGAGAGTCGCCAAAAGATCCACAGTAGGGCGTTAAGTCCACCCATTCTTTCACACAGGCTAGGAAATCAGTGACTTTTAATACCAGCCTCAATCAAATCTATGATTTACCCCCCCCCCGAAGACCCGAGAAGTCCCTGGATGAAATTAGTAGCCGATCGAATACCATTCCGGAGGAGAATTCGACAGTTATAAGCTTTGTTAGTCTTTAAGAAATAAATCATGTCAATATTTTATACGTCAGTGTTTGTTTTTTTATGACGCCATCTTGATTTTTTTTCGACGCGGAGTCTGTGTATGGTTTTTGATCAAACAAAAAAAATCTCGAGTGGATCATGATCCATAAAATAAATACAATGATTTTCAAACCAATACGATTCTTTTCATGTAAAATTTTCTTTCATAAAAGATCTGGTTACTTAAAAATCAGGAGATGTGTATGCAATACCTTGTTGACACCCGGTGTCACTTCAGTTTTCGATTTTTGTAAAAAACAAACGATCAGGACTTGTACATGATCTAAAAAGTAGATACGAATTGTTTTTAACCTAATAACATTCTATTTTACTTAAAATATCAGTCAGAAAAAGGCTAGATCCCAAGAATCCTTATTTATCTCATAGTATGATTTTCTGAAAATCCGTGACCTCTGACCCCCCATTGTGTCTATACCTAAACCCATTTTAGCTTGATTTTTACCCTGATCATGATTCTTTTGAAATAAAAACGATATCGGCACTCTTCCCTAGGTCCCTTCTCCAAAACCCTCATGAGTTTTCCTGATCTCACCCTCTGAAAAGACTTAAAATGCTTATTATGTTCCCCAAACGGAGTTTGGGAACATATTGTTTTTACTCTGTTTCTTATTATTATTATTTTTTTTCTTATTTGTTCTCCGGTACTTTTTTGTCCGCGAGTGTTCTCAGAAACTGTTCACCCGACTAAGCTAAAACCTTTTTAGGGTTAATAGGTGTGTAGTGTAGGTGTGCGGAACGAAGGTCATTTTGCGCGCATACGCCTGCACGTGCGTCTCAAGCACCAGTGGAGTGAATTGACTGATATACTTAATATAGCTATAACTTTTACATTTTTTGATGAAATGCTTTGAAACTCATTACATAAGGATATATTAAAAGTGTTAATAATATGACACTGTCAAATTACCATGAACTCACGCGCATGCACGTGCGCCTTCCTCTGATTGGCTGAAACAAAAATCTCAATATCTTTTGTTTTCCGACGAAATGCTTTGAAATTTTTAACATTGTCATGAATTAGGATATCCTACAATATAATATGGAAAAAATTTCATGAAATCACGCGCATGCACGTGCGCTGCAATCTGATTGGCTGAAACTTTAAATGGCTATATCTCCTTTATTTTTTGACGAAATGCTTTGAAATTTAAAACATAGTCATGCATTAGGATATCCTGCAATATGATATGCAAAAAATTTCAAGAAATCACGCGGATGCACGTGTGCTGCAATCTGATTGGCTGAAACTTTAAATGGCCATATCTCCTTTGATTTTTGACGAAATGCTTTGAAATTTAAAACATAGTTATGCATTAGGATATTCTATAATATGATTTAGAAAAAAAGTCTTGAAATCACGTGGATGCACGTGTGCTGCAATCTGATTGGCTGAAACTTGAAATGGCTATAATTCCCTTGGTTTTCAACCAAACAGGATGGGATTTATAACATAGATAGATATAAGGGCCTCCTACAAGAAGGAATGGTCATCATGCACGTGCACGCACATGCGTGCATTTGGAACGAGTGAAATTGAAAATACACTTGAATGAGTGATTTTTAATACTTTTGGACTAAATGCTTTCATATAAAGTATATTTTAATATATAGAAAGTGTAGACAGGATTATATGATCATTATGTACGTGCATTCACATTGGCACGCGTGCAATGTTAAAATTTGAATATAATTGGTATCCTTTTGGGAAAACGTTGTTAAAGTCAAAAATGAACAGATGTTGTCTTATTTAATAAGGCTTACAGGGAATATGGCACCAAAAGGGAGTTGGGGAGCGTTTGGGGAACATCTGTAACGGTCCCCGTTACAATTAGCACTAGTTTTATATACTCGGGTCACTGGATTTCGCCTCGTCGCTTCCAGGTTTTTTCTCCACGACGGATGCATGTCATGTAGCAATTCTAGTATGAAAAAAAGCAGGAAACTTACCTTGTTTAGACCTGTATCATGATGGAATCCAACTTTGAATACACACTAAATAATCCATGAAAAGGTATATGTCCCAAAGTACAAATCACACACAATTGGGGTTCGCCATGATATTTCGGCTCTCTCATCGAGGGTGCTTTCTACAACGTCCGTCACCTGTGCATAAATATAGACGCTCGCCAGCACTCGGCGTCATTCGTTAGTATCAGTTTTCCACTGTGCGCCACGATGGCTGAGGAAGAAGATCTTCCAAACTATTATCTCATCAACGGGGTAGAAGTTCTCAATGTTTATATCGTACGGCATCTAGCGACCGGGCGGGAGCTGGCCAGATGGCCGATCGCCACACCGGGCCTGTCTAGAGATCTGTTTAGAGGGAGAGGACTGAGGAGAAGAAGAAGGCAGACAAGGCGGCCAACACCCTACAGACGGGGACAAGACACCGATGAAGAAGAAGAGAGAGCAAGCGGATATTTGGCGCCTTTAAGCAGCCCGGAGGCCTACAGAAATCCATCGCCCCCGCCTGGCTACACACCCAGGAGTCCGTCTCCCCCTCGACGACCGCCCACCCCGACCTGGTCCCCCACACAGATCCAGGGAGCAGCCGGAGGATCGGAGGGCAACTGGTCACCCCCCGTCAACAACACCTGGGCCACAAGTTCATCCGAGGAGGAGCCAGCATCCCCAGCCAGTTCTGCTGTGTGGGTATCACCAGTTCCCAGGGGCGCCATTCCAGTCTGGGGGATCCATTTGGCCGAGTGCAGGATAGACCAGTATCCTTTTTGGATCACTTTCTTCAGATAATCGTGCATACAATCTAAGGCTTTTTCCATCCATTTCCCTTGAATCCAAGTCTATTTGGGTCCCTGTCTTTGGTGAGCCAAGACATATTTGACTTTCCATTTGAATTCTTGATACTTAGGTGATTTAGGTGACCATAAGAACATGATTTTTCTTCCTTTGCGGTCCGGTAATTTGATTCTCTTATACAGGTAGATTTCATTGAGACCTGTTTTTCCTGGATTCCTATCAAAGAAATCTTGAATACATTTCTCTTTGTTTCTCATCCATTCTCCCTTTAAAGTAGTCTCTTCAGGTTTTTCTCCATTTGATTTAATAATAATTCAGCTTTCCTTTGCATGGGTTTATTCACACTTTGAATGATTTGTTGATCGATGTCGGGGTCTGGAGCTGCTGCTGCTGCTGCTGCGGGGGCTGGGGCTAAGGGTGCAGGGGTTTTTTTGGTAGTCGTTGGCTCTCTCGCTTGTAAATAATTCCTATACCGATGAAGTTCTTGACCGTATAAAGCCACTTTTTCTTCTGGGGTTAAATCTTCACGTCTGGTAATCTGGTCCAATTCTTGACCTATACTCAGAGTAGATTGAAATTCCGGAGGTTTGGGGAGTTTTCCTTTGAGTTCATTCAACAGAACTTCAGGTACTAACACCATTTTACGACTCATTTTAGGAGGTTCAAAAGTAAAGGAGCAGCTGCTGAGATTAAAAAAGGAAAAAAACCACCTTTCTGCTTGACTAATAAAGCTCTTCGTCTCTGGACAGATTGAGGTCGAATCAGTCTCCTTAAGATGTGTTTCTTAGGAGCTAGTTTTCGTTTCTGAGCCGAATTGAGAGGTAACACCCCTTTTAATAGGTTGTAGACGATCTCACAAATTTTCAGAATACAATCTCCAGAACAATGTTTTAAAATCCCCGTTTTTAAAGACGAGGAATAGTGAGGGTCTGATAACACTCTTAAAAGAGGGGCATGCGCTCTTAATCGCGTACAACATCCCTTTTTCTTCTTGGCCATCTTTGAAAACAATGAAGAGGAGTCTCTCATGTCACTCCCTTTTATAGTGTCTCTCTTAAGGAGGGGCATATCCTCCGTGTTTGTCGCTCTCGTGTTTATCTCTCGCTTTCTCCCTGACATAAATTTTTCCACAATATCGACATTTATATCTCAGGCCTTTAGGTAGTTGAGGGGTGGAGGCCTTCAAGGGTTGAAAACGTGTGATTTTAGGGACATGAATGGGAACTTTAATTCCAGGGGAAGAGGATGAGGGAATGCCCACATTCACTCGAGGAAACACTTCTAAATCACTGGCTCTTTGACTGCCTATGGGTCCCATAGCACGATTCATTCTCAGTTCTGCTTGTTTCTTGAGCAATTCTCCTATGGTCTTTTGTCTTTGTTCCTTAAAATACTGATTGATTTTGTTTTTCAGACTTTCGGGCATGGCTTTACGTTGAGCTAGAGTTTGAGGAGCAGATTTTCGCCTTTTCGCTGTTTTCTTGGGTGGGGCTTTTTTTTTCTTGGGAGGGGCTTTTCTCTTCTTCTTCTTTTTTCTGCTCTTTTGAGCTGCTCCTCCGACACGGACCATCCAATCCGGAAACACTCTTTGTTTCTTATTATCGACTCTTACCACTATACTCTTTAAACGACGAACCCGCCTTTTTTTTTAGGACTATTCCATTTAAATAAATGACGAATGATGACTCCACCTAGAAATCCAGCTCCTCCGCGTTTTAAAATAGCCGTTTTTCTGTCTTGATCACTGGCCGATTGATCGGCTATGATCTTTAAATCTTGACGATGATTATTAATAAACTTTTGGGTCTGTTTATTGATAGGTAAGACCCCTTTCATTAAATTGCGAGCTCCCATGGCAAACCAATTCAATAAGGCTTTACGCCCTAATTCGATTAAATGGGCTCGCTTCGCGGAATGTCGTTCCCGCTGTAAACGTCGTAAGGTTCTCACTAATTTACTCTTGGCTGATGGAGCCATGATGAGATTGAAATGAACAATGACTCATCAGAAGAGTGTGAAACACTTTTATTTATACTCTTGAGGCATGTGTACAGTCAACATTTCAAACATTCGACTTCTCAATCGGTATTGGTCTGGGGTCTGGGGACTCAAGTCCACGAGAAGATATCCGTGAGGTATCTGGGTGGCTTCTTGATAAGCAGACATCAAATGAGGTAAAGCTAGCTGACGACTCAACACACTGATCTGAGATTTGTCTCTGGGATTTTTGAATAAGACTAAATAATGAGCATTCAAACTAATGGTGCGATGAGAAGCAGCTCGATCAAATAAATTCTGAGTGATGTAAATCATACTGGTATTCCGATGATGCGCTTTACGGGTAAACCAATCCACAATAGATTCGATGGCTTTTCCTCCCATCATGTCGTCAAAAATGAGTAAATGGGGCACACTCAAATTGGCTACTAATTTCTCGTCGTCTTCTGGAATATTTCGGATGAAAGATACTTTATCTTTTAAAGAAGTGTAAGCGGGTTGCCATTCCCGATAACACCAGACGATTTTTTCGGGCCTGGGGGTGATCCAGTCTAGATTGTTCACTAATGTCTTGACGAATTCTGTTTTGCCCGATTTCGAGGGTCCAGCAACCACCATGGTAAATTCGTGTTTCAATTGAAAAGAAGGGAGGGGTGTCTCCTCGGAATACATGTTGATCAATGAAAGAAAAGTTGGGTTCAGGGTCTTATTTATAGTTAACACAGAAATAGGCGTTTGGACTGTTGAATCTCGCCTCGACAGATGGGGCAAAACTGAAAGGAAGGAGCACACAAAGCACAGCAACATACGTGTCCGCAAGGTAGAAAAACGATTTGTAATTCCTCGTCTAAACAAATGTGACATTTTCCTCGAGCCTGGACGTCTGGTTGTGGGTTCAGTAGAGATTTGATCTCAGGTAAAGGTTTATATCCCTGCTGATCTAAACCCGCAATAAACACATTCATCACCAATCCTCGTCCCTTATACAAATTGATGTAAGGACAATTGGGATTCCAATAAGCATGTTCTACACAAGGATCGTCCTCGGGATCCCAATTACTAAAAATTAATTCGGATGCCTGTTTTGTCGAAGACTTGATATATGTAATCTTGTTCTTGTTCTGAGGTCTTACAGTCGGGGGGAAATCCGGAGGCTTCCTGTTTGATCTTGAGGAAGGTATCGATGTAAGATCTGAATAACTCTTGACTGCTTTCTTTAAAATGCCATACTTCGTAGATTCGATCTAAGGTATACCCCATGTCTAGGGCTTTATGTAATTCGGTCGTCACCCAAGTACCCGTGAGACTACGTTCCCGGTCGGTGTGTGGACATCGATCTTGAGACGTAGAGTCCTGTCGTTCGGCACACGTGCGACATAAGGGAAATAATAACTTGCCTCCCGTCCGATAAGGTAATACGGGATGATAGAGGTCTCGGGGAGGTAAGACCCGACAGTGAATGAGACCGAAATAATTTCTCACGTCCTGGAACTCGTCTGTGATGATCTCGGGATGCCCTACGGGAAATGGTCTGTGTTTCAACACGTAAGGGTATAGGGAACAGACGTATCTCATGTCCCCTTCCTCACAATATAATCGGGTGGCATTGGTCCGACCTCCGTACAGGGCTTCTCGAGGTTTCAAAGGATCCGGAATGTCCAGGTTTCCTACAAATTGCTGTAAACTCTCATCTTTTTGCACTTGCTGATCGAAATCGTGCTCCCAGATACCACGGACGGTATACCCCATGTTTTCTAAATCGCCAGTCCTTCTGAGGGTTTCTTCGTGTAATTGCTGGTAAGTAAATTGGGTCCTATGAGGATGAGTTTCGGTCTGTAAACTGGGATAGCAGGTGGGGCATCCGTGCCAATAGCACCCGTAAAATTCGTAGACGGTACGAGTCGCTTCCTGGTTTCCGTCGACGGTATAATTTCCGATCTGGACTTCGCCCCCGTTTCTGGCATGTCGTATGTGACATCCAGTCTGTTGACTCATCCAGGTGAGCCACCGACAGGCTTTAGCCGAATATTGTCGTGCCGGTTGATACCCGAGGTTCGGAATGATGGCAATGGTGTCTTTAGGCATGAATTGTCGACGGTAGGCTAAGTTAGCAGCACTGGCAAAAGTGATGGATTCCTGGAAAGGGTCCGCATTGACCAAACTCTTGAGGGTGGCTCTAAACTTTGCACAGCATCGGCGTAAAATGTCGACGTCCGAGATACAATACCCTACAAACTCTTTCTGGAAATCAAACACTTTCCCCCTCTGTTGTTCGTACCATTCAAAAAAAGCCCGTCGTCCACTGATAGACATTTCGTCCGGTTTGTAGAAAGCTGTCGGTGGATAAGGTCCTACGTAATTCTGGTTCTGTTCCGTATTGAAAAAGTGGGGGAAATAGCCTTTCTTCAATTCGTCGAATCCGAAAGCGGAGGGCATCTTGGCTAATGCAAACGGTAAGAAACTATAGGAGTCGATGAATTTGAGTCCAGATATTTCCATGTACAAGATCTTACTGCCGGTCATGATGACGTTAGGTTTCAGGCAAGAGGAATGCACCAGGTGATTCAAAATGAACTGTCCGTCGTAGCCTTTGAAGTTATGGGCGATGACGATGGCCTCGTCGTGTACTAAAGTGGAATTCTTAGTACCTGTAGTGGGTTGTAATAACCAGTCCGTGAACTTCTTTAAGGTGTCTGGTCCTTGAAATAGGTGCTGACGGGGTCCCATGTGTTGACAATGAGGACAGGGTTGGTCTATGGGTAAGTGACTGCAATGTTGACAGACGCGGTGTGCCACACAGATTAGGGATGTGAATGCCGGTTTCCTGAGTGCATTCGAAATCGAAATAGATGTAAAACTCTAAGGTCCCTTTCCCCTTCTTCTTCTTCTTGGGCTTCTGTTGTACGTAGCACTGATGATCGGTATCGACGATTTTCTTACAGATCTTACACTGTTTCTGTTCTCCGCACTTGTGATGAGGGAATAATTTCTTAGGTATCCAAGACTGACACTTCTCGCATTGTTCCATTAAATTGCAGACAGTAGTGGTGGTCTTCTTACTATGGGGTTTTAAATGATTTTCATAGCAGGTCCTGTTCTTAAACATTCCATGGCATTCCTGGCATTTAATCTTGATCCCTTCATCGGGACAATTAGGGTGATGTCCTAAACAAAAGGTACAGCGATGAGGGCATTTGGAACGATGTTCTGTGACAGTCCTGTACCCCACGTCGCAATGATCACAGTAATATTGGTTCCCCGTTACTCCAGGCATGGATATGATGGCATCGTAATGATGGTCGTCTAACAATATGTTCAAACAAGTTCCGTCTCCCCAGCCTTTGAAGATGCGCTCTAAGGTCAGTTTAGTCGAAGTAGACTTGAACTGAAATATTTTCAGTCGATACTGGGGAGCTAACACCTGTTGTAATTTCGTCCACTCTGCATATCCACAAGCTTGAGTGATATCACACTCGGCCTGTTCCATGAGGGCTATGGCTTCTCGTTTCTGGTCCAAGGATTCCTTATCTCCCTTCCGCATACGGCGCCATTGTTTTTCCCATTCGGGGTCTGGATGTTCGGGTTTTTGACTGTGTAATCGAGTCACGACGATGGCTCTAGCTAAACAAAATTTATCCCAGGGATTGACGATCCGAACGATGGATTGCTTATTGTTCTTAAAAGTCTCCTTATTCACTTGTAGATGTTTGGTTTTCTGGCCACCACTTCCCTCGGGATACTTGACCCGAAACATATCAAATTCCATGCCCCCGTCGCCCAGTTTGAACTCCTTTCTGGATTGTTGCACACGTTCTATTTTGTCTAAAATGACGTCCTCGTTAAAATGTTTACATTGAGTAAACTCGTACCAAATCTCTGATTCCAGAGATTTGTGGCGTATGTTCAGGCGGAGGTAATCGTTAGGATTACACTGCATTTTCGATTTGAAAGTTTGTAACATGTGTCTGAATAATCGCCGAACGAATCCTCTGTTTTCTTCCTCTGGAAACTCCTTAAAAATCACAGTGTAAAAATCCTCTTGAGCTTTAAATTTTTTAGAGCGCACCCTTCCATTTACTGTGACTCGATAATACTGGGATATGGCCTTGGGTTTGGGTGATGAATGAATAGGTAACTTTGACCCCTCATGCGCCCTAGTCCTTTGCTGTTGCTGTCGTTGTTTTTCTTGTTGAGCTCTTCTCTGTAATAGTATGGCATTTCTTTTCCGAAGCTTTAATTCTCGCTCTTTATTTTCATCAAGAATTTGATTTAATTCTCTTTCCCGTAATTGTCGTTGTCGTTGTTGTTGTTGTTGTTGTTGTCGTTGTTGTTCTAATTGAGCTCTTCTCTGTAATATTTTAGCATTTTTTTCCCGGAGCTTTAACTCTTGCTCTCTTTTCTCATAAAGAATTCGTTCTAATTCTCTTTCCCTTTTTTTCCATTCTAATAATCGCTGAGCATGTAACTGTTTTTCTCTAGTAGAATCCATGACCCCCCCACACGCAGGGAGCTGGCTCTGACAGTAGAATGAGCCGAAAGTCGGAGAAAAGCCATATTTATACAGTGGATGACGTCACAATGCATAGGTAAGCATATTTTTTGCACACGGCCCTTACAGATGATGCAACAGGTATATAAAGATGATGCAACAGGTATAAAAAAGATGATGCAACAAGTATAAAAAGATGATGCAACAGATATAAAAAGATGATGCAACAGGTTGTATGTACTGAATTGACCCACTTATCCCCTCCAGGGGCTGCACTCCGTTGAACCCCCTATCTCCTCCAGGGGCTGCACTCCGTTGAACCCCCTATCCCCCCCAGCCCCAAAAGTGCACTCCGTTGAACCCCCTATCCCCCAACCCCAAAAGTGCACTCCGTTGACCCGCCTATCCCCCCAACCCCAAAAGTGCACTCAGTTGAACCCCCCGGCCAGGCCGTTTATACTGCTAACATCAATGCAATGCGATAAGCTGCATGTAAAGTACCGACAGATTTTAAATGTTTAAATGGATCTCACAAAATATGCAGGCTGTTAATGTAATTTAGTTCTTACCTGTGTGTCAAAGGTAGAGAACAGGTTTGACAATAATACATAGTACACATTCAGGGAAATCGCATAGAAGGTTTTAGATCATCATACATCATAGATGTACAGGAGATAGTTGACATGTAAAAACACATATCAGGGTTTCGAATGTAAAAACCATCGCTTTCGTAAGCTTATTGAAATGTTTAATCAATGTTTTATATACATTCGGTTAAAATACATGTTGGTTAATGTTGAAACATCAAATTTTCTTTACCTACATTTAATTTGATCTCAAATTTACCGAAAAGACGACAACTCATTATGTCCTCTTAAATGCGAGCAATAATAAATATTTCAGTTCGCCTGTACCGGAAGCAAATTTACTGCTTTTTGGAGTCAAAATCTCTTTTGATAGGCATGAGGCCAACAGACGTTACTAGAGGTCGCTAGGAAACTTTGACTGAGAAAACCCCCTCAAGACACACGCAGTCACACATTATTTATAAATCAAAATATCCCAAGTCTGAAGTATTTACATTGCAAATTCATTTATCTATACATAAATACACTTGTGAGTTTGGTATAGAAAGCAAAAAATCTGCCACCCGATTATAATGCAGATTAGCTGCAATAATGTAGCCCTCTAAATTTTTTTTTTTTGGGGGGGGGGGCTACAACTCCTAAGGATCTCCGTTATGGTGCAAAGCGGGAGCGATTCATTCCAGCACAGATTTCGACTCAAATTGTCGGTAAACGGCTATTTTATTTATATGTCTTACCTGGACTTCCAAAATGTAGTTATCCCAGACTTAAATCGATCCAAAAATATCACGACCAATCCATATATCCGTATTTTTCGTGTATATGAACATCACAACTTAAATTTATCCACCATGTTTACAGATTTTGACAGATTTTATTTTGGGACAGCCAAGGAGATTAAGGATCTATAGGGAGCGGTTGTCTTTGGAATTATCTTATTTTAAGCCTAGATGTCGCTGTTTACGAAAACCTGACACATGGAATGATTTTATTTATCGATGTTTAGTGTTTTTATTCATCACAATTATTTATAAATGTCGACATTTGCTTTATTTAGTTGTTCTAAATTTCAAGCGAAAGTCTCAGTACGTCACGCAGAAACTGTCAGGGCTGCTGAAAAAGCGGCAAGCAAACACACAGATTTATTTTAGATTATTTTCGCGTTTGACGAGCTATGATGTCGACAGTGAATAAAGATTTCGTCTTATCAGAAGTAAGTTGAATGTAAAAACGATTTGTATTGCCTGCAGTCTTCCGTATTATAAAAAATATTTTTGCACCATCAAGGAGATGCTGTGGAATTGTAGCCCTCTCCAGAAAACATCAGATAAAAAAATCGGAGAGGGCTACATTATTACAGCTAAAATGCAAATATAATTGACGACTAAACTTATAGACCCTTTTAAAGATTAAAAAAGAATTATTCGTGTGTGTTTGTCTAACATTTGTCACTTTAAGAATGACACACAAGTCAAAAAGCTGTCTAAAATTACATTAGCATACTTTAAAAGCTTGGCGTTAATAGCTATTTTGCTCATATAGTATACTTGGTATTGCATGATTTTAATTTTCTTTAAAACAAATTCAATGTGCTTTATGAATAGTGATGGATAGAAGGATTGTTTTTTAAAATTTTTCTGTTAATTAGATCGTGAATTAAGCATTACCTCCTGCCTTTTTTCTTTTCATTCAAATGAAATCATTCATCTAGTTCATCACTGATCGCAGTTTTGTCTGAAGAATTCCCTGTCGTCCATTCTCTTGATTTTAATTGTTTAATTTAGAAATAAGGTATCATTTTAAAACTTCTTGCAAGATATAAATACAGGTTGCTCAAGAGATCAAATTCCATGAAGCCTGAAGGGCTTTATGGTGAATTTGATCAGGTACCAACCCTTATTTATAGCCCGTTTTTAAATGATACCTTATTACTGATATTTACACGAGTGAAATGTTTTATTTTTCAAAACCAGCGGCATGTTTGTAATCCGTTGATTGCTCGATGAGCCTTTATGTCGTCAAGGAGAAATTACGTCGAACGTTTTTGACGTTCGATGAACCTGTGTTTATACAGTTAAAGATACGCATTGCTTTCAGTAGTGTTATATAAAGGGAAACATTTCTAGATGTAAACATATAGACTTAAGAATCATCATTTTTTTTTTTAAAATTAAAGCAAGATGTGTTAATGATTGAAGGCATTTTACAAAACATTTTTTGGTCATTAGTAATGTCATTAAATTAACAGAAAAAAATGTACACAATCTTGCTAAAAATCCGGTAGAATAGTTTTTTCCCCTCAGTTTGTATTTCTTTTATTTTACTTTTATATTAATGATATATTGCTTAGCATCTGCAGATGATATTTAGATTAAATTCAAATAAGACAAATTAACCAGTCAATAGATAATGATTTCTTTTGATTGAATTTTCTTTTAATGTGTAAAACAGATTAAAAAAAATATTTTTTGGATAATATTTTTACTTATTTTACTGTAGCAACATTCTACACCTCTAATGAATTTGTTTTATTCCTGGTGTGAATAACACATACAATCAACCATTCAATTAAATGTCACATAGAGCTGTTCATGGGGGTCATTCGGCATAGATATAACGTGTAATAGCAGTAAAATGTAAGGCTTATAAAGAGATGTCAGACGTTTGGCAGTAGGACGAATAACATTAAGGGATGCTCACTCCTCCATGGCACATGATCCCACCTCTGATGTTTCGGAGGTCCGTGTTTGCTCTGCTCTTGTTTTGTATTGTTTTATGGACTTTGAGATTGAATACTGTTCGTTATCTCCATATCCTTCATTAAAAAAGTATTTACTAGTCTTGCGACAAAAGTTGTTCCGTGAATTTTTTTAAGAACCCTTAGATCGGTAGTTCTTATGCTTGTCTTTTAGAACTTTTCAAACCATACAGATGTAGTTTTGCAATTACGTTATAGTAACGGGGTTTTTTGTAGACAAATGTCTTGACCTGCATTACCTGCAGTTCTTTTTTTTACCAGTGTCGACTTATATATTTATCCAAGCATCCAATGCAAGCCTTCCTTTGAGTTTCAATGGGCCTATTTAAAGTTTTCAATAAAATTTCCCATGTATTCATGAAATATTAAATAGTTGCTACTTTAACTGCGCCTGCAAGAAATGCATCAGTTTCATGTTATTATAATTAGTTTTAAATTGAAAAAATAATCAATACTTACAATCTATCTCGTCAGCATGACTAAAAATTTCTGTAATTATATTTGTGTTAGAAATGCTTGCATGCCAACCTTCTAAACGGCGAATTTTAATTGAAATATAGATATTGACACACATGGTGAATAGCAAAATGAATCTTTGCTCCAGCCTTTTCGTGATGACCATCTCCTTGCAATCGGTGGCATCTGTTTCTCGTAGATATATTGTGGATACGGCCTTTGATAACAAAAAGTCAGACGGTGAATTTATAGCAGAGTATGACGCTCCTTCGTTATCTTTTTGTTCGGCATTGTGTGGTAGCTCGTGTACTGTTTTGGATTTCACTTGAAGGAAAAGAGGTGCCAAGTTCATAATTCAGTTGAACAGACAAACATATCAAAAACAGAAGCCGGATGGAAACACTACTTTCTAGAAGGTTATTATCGATATATTTTTTATTATATGTATATATTCTTAAAAAATAATTTGGGGTTCTAATGTTCTAAGTAAATGACCATTTATTCAAAACTTTAACTGTTACAGCTCTTCCAGTGGACAAAATTGATGCAAGCTATCCTCTGGACTGCCGTGATATATACGTTAATGGACACACACAGTCTGGTGTCTACCAAATTTATCCTTTTGAGTATGACAAGTCACGTGATGTCAATGTGTTTTGTTACATGGAGAATTGTGGCAGATGGTGGACGGTAAGATCTCTTTCTCTCTATCAATGTGTTGTGTTACATGGAAAATTGTGGCAGATGGTGGACGGTAAGATCTCTCTTTCTATCAATATGCAGGCACGTAGCATCGATTTTGAAAATGGGGGGGGGGCAACCTGAGAAAATTTTTTTTACTTACCTAAAAAAAGTTGACAAGCAAAAAAAAAAGAAAAACAAAAAAAAAAAACCCGGAAAATTAAAAATTGACCAAACGCAAAAATCCTATTTCGTAGGGGGGGGGGGGGGGGGCAAGTTTTTTCAAGGCCAACTTCCTTTCACTTCCACTTCTCTCCTATATTTCCTTCCTATAAATATATTGTGGTGGGGGGGCCAACCATCTTTTGAATGGACATTTTCTATAGTTAAGGTAATGTTGGGGAAAAGAGTGGGGGGGGGGGGGGCAGGCCCCTGTTGCTACGTGCCTGATATGTTGTGTTACATGGAGAATTTTGGCAGATGGTGGACGGTAAGATCTCTCTCTCTCTCTACTCTCTTTCTCTCGCTTTCGAATACACAGTCATGACATTGCAGTGAAATCTGAAAAAAAGCGGCTCTGATAATTTTACAACCGGAATAGCTACTAAACAGTTGATTATTTCATTAACTAATTTTATAATGTTAAAGGGGACTTCACCTATCTCGCTTATTTCATTAACTAATTTTATAATGTTAAAGGGGACTTCACCTATCTCGCTTAAGTCAAATTTTGCATATACTCTATCGTTTTAATTCATATTTTAGCAGAACACCTATTCCCCTAACTGATATAAAGATCGGACTGTAGGGGACTAGACGCACGATTCAATTCAATTAAGTAATGACGATTATTTCAACTTATATTATACGATGTAAAAAAAATGGGACAGTTTACGCTTTATAAACCGCGAAGCCTTCACATTGATTAAATTTTAAAAGTAACATCAAGCAGAGTAATACGTTTTTTGACGTAACTCATTCTGACGTAGACAAATTATGTTATACAAAATGATAAACTCTTTTATCCAATCAAATGGCGTGTTACAACTAAAATTAAACTATTTACATTGATTATTTACCTTTGGTTAATTTATCCCTCAATACAGAACAAAGGATAAAAAAGGATTTGTTACATATATATCAGAAGACTGACCCCAGTATTTCGTGTGAATCTGAGTCATGTTACAGGAGTAGTTATTAAAGATATATATTTCCCGCCAAATGTGAAAAGTTTAATTAAATTTCTTATGTACCAATAT
>NW_026919770.1:0-16305 GCF_032062105.1 Saccostrea cuccullata
ACCTAATAAAAGTTGAAAAATGTATACATAATAGAAACTGACAAAGATTGAAAAAGAAATTGGCTTGGAAACAGAATTATCTTAGTAAATTACACTGAATTATTTACAATTACATGAGCTTGCATATTAAACCCTGGAGTCTCCAAGTTGTTAAAATAAATTAAAAGTCATAAAGTCAAGTTTTAAACCTAATTTTCATTACTTATTAATTACTTCTTTTCACAATTAATTAATGAAATGATGAAAATTTCCATTTTTAAAAAATGTCATATATTTTTACTAGGTCTGTAGCCCCCTCCCCCTTCCCAGGGGAAAAAAATTATAAACAAGAGGATATTTCCTGTCAAGAGTTTGCTGATATCAATTCAATATCAAATTAATTGTATAATTCCAACATTAGTATTTTTCTTTTTTTGAATGGATACTACCATAAGCTTCAAACATTACAATTTTAAAACAATTTTCGTCATAAACATATAATAAAAAAAAATTGAATAACATAAGGTGCATTGCATTGTCGAGAAATCAGATGTAAGTATGTCTTTCCTTTTGTCGCGCAAAGTGGCGAAAAATATTTTCGGTCCAGTGGGAGCCCTGAAATAAGACAAACACACATAAAACAAAATTTTATCTAGACTTCCTGTCCTACAACAGCATAAATGTTCGCAAGTGAATCTGTAATATCAATCAAATATATTCCAAACTCGCAAACGTCATAAGATCCACGCCATGCAATAGTATGGCTGCAATTAGTGAACATCGATCCCGATCATTAGTGTGAACTTGCATAGCGATTGATATCGGGATTGAAATTCAGGTTTATGCACTGCTTTCGTTTTTACTCGATAAACTTTCCAATAGTTGTTTTTATACGCCCGTCTTAAGACGGGACGTATTATGTTATAGGCTTCGTTCCGTCCGTCTGTCTGTTAGCTTTTTCGTTTCTGGCTCATAACTTAAATACTATTAGGCCTAGGATTATAAAACTTTGTCGTCTGAGGCATCTTGGGCAGAAGGTGTGTCCCGCACAAAAAGTAGGTCGCTCTGACCTTTTATTAAGAAGTTATAGCCAAATATGGAAAAATCCTTTCCGGCCCATAACTAGAAAACTATAAGACTTACAATCATCAAACTTGGCCAGTTTATGCATCTTAGGTAGAAGGTGTGTCGCGACCTATTTCAAGGTCACTGTGACCTTTAATTTAAGTGAAATTTAAAAAAAAAATGTTTCTTTTTACTATTCATTTAAGCATCCCAAATAATGTAAGAGTATTGCACTGTCCTTATTAAAAAAGTGTTAAATCAAGAAAATGCTTATTTTTTAAAGCATGTTCTTGACAGCAATCTATAACAAATATTATGTATGCTAGAGAAATCCTACCTCTCCCATGAGTATAATTATCAAGCACTGGTCAAGAAGAATTTTGATAACAGAAAATTGCATGTCAAATTAGAATGAAATTAATGAGTTTAGTGTGAGGAGCTAACTGATAGAGCATCAGTGTTATCTATATCCCTTGGGTATTGGGCAGATGGGTAAGCCTGTTGGATTAAAAATAGCTCTTGTTGGCTAGTCTCAGTTTTAAAATGAATTTGATGAAAAGTAATTAAAACTAATTTGATATTGCATAGTAGACTAATCTGATATTATATAATATTATTAATTTAAAAACTAATTTTAAGGGGTGGGGTGGAATCAGCATGTCCATATGAATAATTACATATTAAAACCTGTCGGACATTAAATCTCAACAAAAACAAGAGGCCCATGGGCCACATTGCTCACCTGAGCACTGTGGCTAGGAAAAAGTAGAAATTGTTTTATTTTTTACCCCCAGGGGTCATGATTTCAACAAACTTGAATCTACAGTCCCTGAGGATGCTTCCATATAAATATGATGAATTATGCTTTTGCAATTCTTGAGAAGATGATTTTTAAAGAATTTTCCTATATATTTCTATGTAAAACTTTGGTCGGCCTTTTTGGCCCCACCTTATCTCCAGGGATCATTATTCAAAAAACTTGAATCTACACTACCTGAGGATGCTTCCATATAAATATGATGAATTATGGCTTTGTCATTCTTGAGAAGAAGATTTTTAAAGAATTTTCCTATATATTTCTATGTAAAACTTTTGTTGGTCATTTTGGCCCCGCCTTACCCCAGGGGGTCATGATTTGAACAAACTTGAATCTACACTACCTGAGGATGCTTCCATATACATATGATGAATTATGGCTTTGTCATTCTTGAGAAGATTTTTAAAGAATTTTCCTATATATTTCTATGTAAAACTTTAGTCGGCCATTTTGGCACCGCCCTACCCCCGGGGGTCACAGTCTTCACGAAAACTCACTATTCCGAAGACCGAGGCCAGTGAATTTTGATGTCGGGCCTGTGAAAATTAAAATTCAAGAAGTCCGATGGGCTTGTTGATTATAAAAATCATACACACAGTTAAAATATATTTCAACTGACTTACTTGCGTAAATTTCATTAATATATGAAATAAAAAGAACAAGAACATGTTATTGAATCGTAGTATTATAAGATGGATGTATTACGTAACAACCGGAACTAATTATTAACTATTAACTAGCACGTAAAATGTGCGAATTTCCAACGAACAACTTACTGAAACGCGATAAAGAACAAAAATTGGGGCAAATCAAAAGTTAAAGTACGTACACATGTATTAATTTACAGTTATGAAAATGTATTAATTTTATTTTTAATTGAGGGGCCAGTAAAAATTTTGGTGGGCCAGTAAATTTTGAAAGATCACTGGTCCGAACGGCCAGTTAGTTTGAAAAGTTTTTGTGAAGACTGGGGTCATGATTTGAACAAACTTGAATCTACACTACCTGAGGATGCTTCCATATAAATATGATGAATTATGGCTTTGTCATTCTTGAGAAGAAGATTTTTAAAGAATTTTCCAATATATTTCTATGTAAAACTTTGGTTGGCCATTTTGGCCCCGCCCTACCCCCATGGGTCATGATTTGAACAAACTTGAATCTACACTACCTGAGGATGCTTCCATATAAATATGATGAATTATAGCTTTGTCATTCTTGAGAAGCAGATTTTTAAAGAATTTTCCAATATATTTCTATGTAAAACTTTGGTCGGCCATTTTGGCCCCGCCCTACCCCAGGGGGTCATGATTTGAACAAATTTGAATCTACACTACCTGAGGATACTTCCATATAAATATGATGAATTATGGCTTTGTCATTCTTGAGAAGATGATTTTTAAAGAATTTTCCTATATATTTCTATGTAAAACTTTGGTCGGCCATTTTGGCCCCGCCCTACCCCCGGGGGTCATGATTTGAACAAATTTGAATTACACCACCCAGGATGCTTCCATATAAATATGATGAATTATACTTTCGTCATTCTTGAGAAGAAGATTTTTAAAGAATTTTCCTATATATTTCTATGTAAAACTTTAGTTGGCCATTATTTTGGCCCCGCCCTACCCCTGGGGGTCATGATTTGAAAAAATTTGAATCTTCACAACCTGAGGATGCTTCCATTTAAATATGATGAATTATGGCTTTGTCATTCTTGAGAAGAAGATTTTTAAAGAATTTTCCAATATATTTCTATGTAAAACTTTGGTCGGCCATTTTGGCCCCGCCCTACCCCAGGGGGTCATGATTTGAACAAATTTGAATCCACACTACCTGAGGATGCTTCCATATAAATATGATGAATTATACTTTGTCATTCTTGAGAAGAAGATTTTTAAAGAATTTTCCTATATATTTCTATGTAAAACTTTGGTCGGCCATTTTGGCCCCGCCCTACCCCTGGGGGTCATGATTTGAAAAAATTTGAATCTACACAACCTGAGGATGCTTCCATTTAAATATGATGAATTATGGCTTTGTCATTCTTGAGAAGAAGATTTTTAAAGAATTTTCCAATATATTTCTATGTAAAACTTTGGTCGGCCATTTTGGCCCCGCCCTACCCCAGGGGGTCATGATTTGAACAAATTTGAATCCACACTACCTGAGGATGCTTCCATATAAATATGATGAATTATGGCTTTGTCATTCTTGAGAAGTTGATTTTTAAAGAATTTTCCTAGATATTTCTATGTAAAACTTTGGTGGGCCATTTTGGCCCAGCCCCTACCCCCGGGGGTCATGATTTGAACAAATTTGAATCTACACTACCTGAGGATGCTTCCATATAAATATGATGAATTATACTTTGTCATTCTTGAGAAGAAGATTTTTAAAGAATTTTCCTATATATTTCTATGTAAAACTTTAGTTGGCCATTTTGGCCCCGCCCTACCCCTGGGGGTCATGATTTGAAAAAATTTGAATCTACACAACCTGAGGATGCTTCCATTTAAATATGATGAATTATGGCTTTGTCATTCTTGAGAAGAAGATTTTTAAAGAATTTTCCAATATATTTCTTTGTAAAACTTTGGTCGGCCATTTTGGCCCCGCCCTACCCCAGGGGGTCATGATTTGAACAAATTTGAATCCACACTACCTGAGGATGCTTCCATATAAATATGATGAATTATACTTTGTCATTCTTGAGAAGAAGATTTTTAAAGAATTTTCCTATATATTTCAATGTAAAACTTTTGTTGGCCATTTTGGCCCCGCCCTACCCCTGGGGGTCATGATTTGAACAAACTTGAATCTACACTACCTGAGGATGCTTCCATATAAATATGATGAATTATACTTTCAATTTGTCATTCTTGAGAAGAAGATTTTTAAAGAATTTTCCTATATATTTCTATGTAAAACTTTAGTTGGCCATTTTGGCCCCGCCCTACCCCAGGGGGTCATGATTTGAACAAATTTGAATCTACACTACCTGAGGATACTTCCATATAAATATGATGAATTATGGCTTTGTCATTCTTGAGAAGTTGATTTTTAAAGAATTTTCCTATATATTTCTATGTAAAACTTTGGTCGGCCATTTTGGCCCCGCCCTACCCCCGGGGTCATGATTTGAACAAATCTGAATCTACACTACCTGAGGATGCTTCCATATAAATATGATGAATTATACTTTGTCATTCTTGAGAAGAAGATTTTTAAAGAATTTTCCTATATTTATCTTTAAAAACTTTAGTTGGCCATTTTGGCCCCGCCCTACCCCTGGGGGTCATGATTTGAAAAAATTTGAATCTTCACAACCTGAGGATGCTTCCATTTAAATATGATGAATTATACTTTGTCATTCTTGAGAAGAAGATTTTTAAAGAATTTTCCTATATATTTCTATGTAAAACTTTGGTCGGCCATTTTGGCCCCGCCCTACCCCAGGGGGTCATGATTTGACAAAAATTTGAATGCTTCCATATAAATATGATGAATTATACACAACTATATATTTCTATGTAAAAGGCCATGTCATGATTTGAAAAAATTTGAATCTACACATTTCCATTTAAATATGATGAATTATGGCTTTGTCATTCTTGAGAAGAAGATTTTTAAAGAATTTTCCAATATATTTCTATGTAAAACTTTTCGGCCATTTTGGCCCCGCCATTTGAAGAAATTTGAATCCACACTACCTGAGGATGCTTCCATATAAATATGATGAATTATGGCTTTGTCATTCTTGAAGAAGATTTTTAAAGAATTTTCCTATATATTTCTATGTAAAACTTTGGTTGGCCATTTTGGCCCCGCCCTACCCCCGGGGTCATGCTCTATCCACAAATTTGAATCTACACTACCTGAGGATGCTTCCATATAAATATGATGAATTAGACCTTCGTCATTCTTGAGAAGAAGATTTTTAAAGAATTTTCCTATATATTTCTATGTAAAACTTTAGTTGGCCATTTTGGCCCCGCCCTACCCCTGGGGGTCTACTATTGAAAAATTTGAATCTACACAACCTGAGGATGCTTCCATTTAAATATGATGAATTATGGCTTTGTCATTCTTGAGAAGAAGATTTTTAAAGAATTTTCCAATATATTTCTTTGTAAAACTTTGGTCGGCCATTTTGGCCCCGCCCTACCCCAGGGGGTCATGTATTGAACAAATTTGAATCCACACTACCTGAGGATGCTTCCATATAAATATGATGAATTATACTTTGTCATTCTTGAGAAGAAGATTTTTAAAGAATTTTCCTATATATTTCTTATGTAAAACTTTTGTTGGCCATTTTGGCCCCGCCCTACCCCTGGGGGTCATGATTTGAACAAACTTGAATCTACACTACCTGAGGATGCTTCCATATAAATATGATGAATTATACTTTCAATTTGTCATTCTTGAGAAGAAGATTTTTAAAGAATTTTCCTATATATTTCTATGTAAAACTTTAGTTGGCCATTTTGGCCCCGCCCTACCCCTGGGGGTCATGATTTGAAAAAATTTGAATCTACACAACCTGAGGATGCTTCCATATAAATATGATGAATTATGGCTTTGTCATTCTTTGAGAAGAAGATTTTTAAAGAATATTCCTACTATATTTCTATGTGAATTATACTTTGTCACTTGAGAATAGATTTTTAAAGAATTTTCCTATATATTTCTATGTAAAACTTTTGTTGGCCATTTTGGCCCTGGGGGTCGCCCTACCCCCTGAGGATGCTTCCATATAAATATGATGTCATGATTTTTAAAGAACAAACTTGAGTTGGCCATTTTGGCCCCGCCCTACCCCTGGGGGTCATGATTTGAAAAAATTTGAACTACACAACCTGAGGATGCTTCCATATAAATATGATGAATTTCCCCAAAGAAGATTTTTAAAGAATATTCCTATATATTTCATCTTTCCTGGTCACAGTGAAGATATTTCCCCATAAGTTTCATCTTTCCTGGCACAGTGGAGAAGAAGATTTTTAAAACATACCACCAACTTTTCATTAATTCCCAATTATCTCCCCATGAATGAGGGCGTGGCCCTTCATTTGAAGAAACTTGAATCCCCTTCACCCAAGGATGCTTTGTGAAATTGGCCCAGCGGTTCTTGAGAAGAAGTTGAAAACGTGAAAAGTTTACAGACAGACAGATGGACAGACAGACGGACGCCAGACAAAATGTGATCAGAAAAGCTCACTTGAGCCTTCGGCTCAGGTGAGCTAAAGTATCTTTGAATATTTTATATGTTTAAAAAAAATTTATGGTAGATAGTGCAGACCCATTCATCTCTTGATAGTAATGAGTAGACAAGCATCCAGTTAAAGATTAATTAATGAGTTCAATGTAGGAAGGCTAGCTGTCTTCAATCACTCTGATCACGCAGTCTTATCTGTATCCTTATAGGATTAGACAGAAGAACTGCTGGACAGTTTATAGCATATGTCATTTGATGGCCAGCCCTTTCTTTTCAAAATTAATTTGGTATATAGATTAAGATGTTAAGACTAATTTGATATTGTTTAATATGATGGGGCAATTGACAAGGTCTAACACAACCAGCATAGAAATCTATCAATGATGTAATATTTATTATAATTCATATAGATCACAGGGAGTGGATACATATTTTAAGGAATGGAAAAATCATGGAAATATAATCAAGGTTGGCGTGATTTTCTTGCACGCTAAACTGTTCAAGAAAATTGTATTTTTTTGACGGGCCTATATCATGCTGTGGCGCGGCACTTTATTTATTCTATCTGATTATTATTATCTAAAGACTTCTTTACATAGAAAAATCACTTGTCCAATCGGACAAGTGCCCAGCAATATTCACTTGTCCGTAATTTTTTTTCATCAGGGTCCCGGACAAGCGTTAATGTCGAGCCCTGACTACGAGGTAAACAGTCAAACTATCCTCGGTAGTGGGGAAGACCTGGGAAACTGTAAAGATTAAATTAATATTTGATACAGTTTTAATTAATACTTAATAAATATTTTTTGTGTGTTTTATTCCAATTCAGTTAATTAAATAAGGTATACTGTTTATTATTGATTTTATTTTCATCAAATTACACAATCTCATGATGACGATGGACAGGCAACATTTAACAGAAGTTCTGTGGCCCGGTCAGTTTGACTGTTTCATATGATCACCCCAAAACATAAAATGAATTGTATACGAATGTTTTTAATCTTAAGATTACATTTTATATAGTAGGTTAGGTAATAATTAAAATTGTTCAAAATAATTACATAATTTAAACTGGCTGAATAAATACCACAGTTCATTGATGAGGCATTAATCTAACAGTATTGTTGTTTAAAGTTTATTGGATAGCCATTTCGGATCGGGGAATTAAAATTCCTGATAAAAAATGTGATTGATCAAAGGTATATTTTTCTCATCTCAGTTTAATCAATGTCCATTAATATATGTTCATTATACTGCTAATTGTAGAGGGGTACACTGAGTATTTAAATGATAAATTTATCATTATGATAATAACTTGATCCAAAGTCCGCATCATGTCTCGTTGACAACCCAGAATAATCAGATCAAAAACTAAATAGCTTCACATCACGTTTGATTATGTAATAAAGAATCTAAGAAAGTATCGTTACATTTTATTCATATTTATATCACTTACAATATGAATAGCATATGTACATGTACCATTATAAATACAACGGCAGTGTCAATGTTTTGCAATGGTAAACCTCATAAATGTATTGGATCAAAAAAATAAAATAGGAGGTCACAATGGCACTATGTATCAAAGATTCTATAAAAGTCTTCTAAAATTTTATGAGGTAGCAAGTATTACTATGAAATAAAGCCGAGTCACATCTAAAAGCGTCCTGACAACAGTTCACGACACACAGCCAGCGATTGGTTGACTTGGCATCCTTGACATACTTCCCTGCAAGCAGCCCAACCTCTTTCAAGCAGGGGTATAATGAAAAATTTTGACAGGTATACAACTCAACATTGTGTTTACATTCCTTTAATCTTTCCACAAATGTCTGCACTGAAATCAATAAAAATGAGAAAAACATTAACTAAACCTTTTCCTGGATGAAGGAACAAGGCCTGTTAGAGCCAGAGAACACCAGTATATTTGTCACGTGTGGTGACTGGGATCTCAAAAAAATGTAAGTGGGAGAGATATACAGATTGAGGTCGACATTTCTTAAAAGATCAAATTATATGGTATCCAAAGGAAGGCCTTGTCATGAAGAACATACACATGTAAGCAATATTAAAACCTTAGCTCTGACTAGAAAATATCTACTATAATCAGTTTGAAACTTCATGCAAAACCAAACTCCAAGGAACAAAATATGTTTGTACCCAAAGAAAGCCCTTGTCTCAGGGAATACAATGTGAAGAAAGTAAACAGAAACTGCAAATAATTGGAATTTTCAACAAGGATAAAAATTTTTGGACAGCAAAATTGCAGATCATACCCAAATCAGAACTTACCTCAGATATTCTTAGCTGATAAATCTGTACACCAGTTATTTCATTTTAGTTCTTTAAAGAAAATGCAAAGAAACTTTGCATAGACTGACTGAGAGTTACAATATAAAAAAAGCATTTTGCTTTACCTTCTTTGAAGGGGACCTGGGGGGATTAAAACATTGAGTTTAAGGTCAAAGAAACAGCAAAGGCCACACAGAAAATTAACACACTTTAAAGGATAGCCTAATTTTATTATACCAGGAATAATTAAGTCTTTCTGATTTGCATTACCCTCTCAGTGCACACACTTGCATTTAAAACCTGAACAAAATTTAAAGAAGTGGATCAACATTAAAAAGGGACTTTAAAGCTTGTAGTGTATGCAGTAAAAATGCAACACCCTATTAAACAGTCTGAACCATTGAGGGCGATCAAAAATGTCCACACAAAGTAATTTCAACACTGTTAAAGTGTACATGTATTAAACACAATCAAATTCAAAGAATTGTGGTCTCTCGCTTTCTGCGTCTTTGTGGGTGAGATGTCATTATACAATGTATATGGCATACTGTATAAGTGGTAATTTTAGCGAGATGTAAATTTAGCGATTTGTCCTACAAACTGGTAATTTTATTTAGCGAGATGCTATTTTAGCGATTTTAAAATGCTAATTTAAGAAGCTATTGCAAATAATATGCAATTATTTTTAGTGATATCCAATTTTAGTGATATCAGCACCCTCGCTAATAATGCCAAAATTAAATCCGCCAAAATTTACTTATACGGTATTATAAAACCAGTTGATGATTTACAAATTTACATAATACAGTGTTCAGTTGAAGAATAATATCATAGATCAATACGAACTAAAATAATTAATCCATATTGACATGACAAATACTAAAAATAAGCTTTTGTCAGCTTTCAGTCACAAGTCCCTGTATCAGGGTTAGATGCAGGCTAGGAGACACCAGATGGCAGCCATCGACTGGCCACACAAAACGACTGAGATACCCTAGGCTTGGTGTTAATCTCATCACCACCATAAACACTGTAAATGAACCTTGTAAAAAGCCTCACAAACCAGGAACTCCCTCCTGATTTCTATCAAGCTCATTAAGTACACCGTTCAACACTTGAATGGTTTGCTTCACACAGAAATCTTACTTTTCATTTCTTTAACCTGAAGGTAATTTTAAAAGTTCTGCATGATGATTTTATTTTATATGATCCCATGAAATAACAAGTGTATGTTTTCATTCAATGTACTGAAATTTCAATATCACAAGAAACTGTTAGTCCACTGTGCCTTCGGCCAAAATAAAAAATAGTCTTGCTTCCTGCTACCCGACCTACCCTATTTTTTTGCACCCGACCCTAAAGTTTTTTTTAGCATTTGGGGGAAAAATTCAAAATTTTAGGAATTTCATGTTTCAAAAGTGAAGAAAATATATATACTCAAGTTGTATTACATGAAATATATGTTTAAAATATGGACTTTCATAAAATTCCACTTGAGTTGTGCATCAAAAGACATGGAATTTCATTTTAAAAGATAATATTGACCTAGCTATGACATGTTCATTTTGGTTTTGTAGTAGTTCATATCCAAAAAATACTGTTGGAAAAATAAAATAAAATTAAAAAATAAAATAATTTTCCTACCTACCTACCCCATTTTTTTCTGGCTGGTAGCAGGAAACAAGACTATTATTTTTTTTGGCCTTATATATATCAGAAGACTTATGTCCATTGGATATAAATGCTCTGTTGCAGGCATATGAAAAGATATGTACATGTACTTTTCTTTTTTGGTCTAACATTGCATTATCTAACACCTAAATGAAGTATTATTGTTTCCAAGTTCATTCTCTCATAGTTGGCAAATGTGGATTGGCCTTATACATAACTGTATATTTAACTGGCTCAACCCCCCCCCCCCCCCCCATGTTGACCAGATCATTTTTAAGCTATAATGGCAGGATCTGAAACCTGAAGTGATACAGTGAAGCATCATCCATACATTTCTGATCAGTACAGGGCATAGAAGTACTAGAAAAGAAGTTGTTCTGCTCCAAAATTTTAACCTTGGATGCTTACACTTAAGCATATGCCAAGGGCAAAGATCTCCCCCAAATTTGTTAAGGTGAGCTAAAAATCTTCCTGCCTCTATCAGGAAGTAGACAGTCATTTATCTGTAATCAATGTTCTACCCATTAAGCTCTCCAAATTAATTCGCAATCGCAATAATCATAAAAATCCAATACGCAATCTCTCTTAATTGCACATCAATCTGGCATTGTGGGTGCTTTTTTGTGTTTGTTGAGTTGCTCATAAAAACTGGTTTCTCTTTATGGTTCAAGCAGTTGCAGCCTATGACGGGGATTTTTAATAAGTATAAGCCTGGAATCAGACAAACGGGTTAAGAATCAGCGAGACAAATCAATTACCATTATTAATTTCTGGAAGGAAACATATTCCACATTTTTTATGTATTCATTGCCAGTTTTGAGAGGACATCCGAATTGTTTCATAATTATAAATTCACCATCTGATTCTAGCTTTTGGTCCATTTACAATAAAACAGGCTGTATAGTACAGCTAATCAATCAGACAATAAGAATTTAATGACTTCTCGAAACACTAAAAACTAGGGTATGGAAAAGAAGAGAATCCCCACACAAAGAACATATCTATGAATCAAGACAGCATTTGATGTCGATCCTGATCGATGCAAATATGTAATTTCTGTTTTGTACAAGGACAAACTATGTATAAACACACAAGCAGCACGTTACTATGTCCTCACCAAGTCCATTGTCAGGGGATAATCAAGAAATTTTAGGAAAACAAATCATATTGTAACAAATCACACAAATTCAGGCTCTCTTTAATGCTTTATCCCAATGTGTGACAAACTGTCAGAGTTGACAAACCTGACAATGATTCAGATCAATACCACCACGATTCTGTTGGTTTTTGACATAGATACATTTAACTGTGAACATGGTGAACAGAAAGATATCAACACACCTTATCCCAGCCCTCCAAAAAAGAATAGGTAAATGTTTAAAGAAGGTGTATTTAACAAAAATTTTACTCTCTGTCCAGATAAAGAAATTATGACATATATGCCTAATCAAAGAAATAATATCAGACCTTGTAGAGGAATTGGGAATTTATAGGATAAATATACAGTGTACTGCAATGTATTAGACTTAAATGCATTAAGTTAGCATTATTATTAATCAACATGTTGTATTGTGTGAATATGATGTCATGACACTGACTTATACACACCCAAGTCCAGAGCACCAGTTCTGCCAAATCCACTACTGCTGTTAAAATCAATAACACCGGACTTCTAACTACTTTAATTCACTGCATTAGAGACTGATAGATCATTAATAAATGATCTGTAATGACACGATTATACGGAAACTTTTTAAAAGTTACACACAGAGGGCATCCATCTACTTCATCATGTTCATTTCTTTATGTATAAGTACAATATTCTAAGTGGTCTTTGATATATAAATGTATTAATGGAAAGGACTTATATAGGCAGTGCCTGCTGTCCAATCCCATTATGTTAATTCATAATAAAATATTGTTTATTAAGTTAAATGTATTAATATGGAAATATGTTAGTGATGATCAAAGCATTTCAATCAAAGTTTGAGAGAATTTTGATGCACAACTCTGTGCCTAATGCCTATTTCCTGGTAATTCTTTAAGTTTGCATAAAAAATAATGATTTTAAGACAACAATGGTTCTGCAGAGATTACTTTGTTTTGCAGGATTGTTTACATAAAAGACAAGAAGCCTTACTTATAAAACTGTGATGGATATTTATATCTAGGATCTAACAATACAAGATTGCAAGACTTGCTAGGGTTTTAGATTAATCAATGTCAAAATTAAAATACTTACCAGAAATGGTGAGGAGAAAGATAATAATAATCAGGTTTGTAGCAGACATCCATTTTACACGTGAAATGTCTCTGGGCTTTGAGAACATTGTACACATCCTAGCCCATAATGACTGTGGTCAGCATTTAATGAGGGACAAAATCTGCAAATAATATACCGAAATGTTCATATAGAAGTTTGTATAAAATTTGAGCCAGAGATAAATATAAATATATAACAATGTCAGCTGACTTACAATGAACTAAAAATATGTCCCTAGGACATGAAACCCCGCCGAGGATATATTAGAAAAGCAACATGAAAATTTGTATGTTTATAAAATTTATAGAATATTTAATAGTGATGCAGCTGAATTGCTTGTTTGGAAAATAAAGGTCAGATCCAGTACCCGAAGCAAGTCGGGAAACTGTCCATCCCTAGATGCATCATCCTTGCAAGTTTGGTTCACGTAGGGCTTATAGTTCTAGGGAAAAAAAATGGGGCAATCCAGCATCTGAAGCAAGTCTGGTAGTGTCCATCCCTAGATGCATCATCCGTCTAAGTTTGGTTTGGGTAGGTCTTATAGTTACTTGACAATGAAAATGTAGGTCCGATCTAGCATCTGAAGCAAGTCTGGTAGTGTATTCCTAGCTGCATCATCCATGCAAGTTTGGTTCAGGTAGGGCTTAGGGAATAAAAATATAGGTCAGATCCAGCATCTGAAGCAAGTCTTGTAGTGTCCATCCCTAGATGCATCATCCATGCAAGTTTGGTTCAGGCAGGGCTTATAGTTACTTGGGAATGAAAATGTACGTCAGATCCAGCATCCAAGCAAGTCTGGTAGTGTACACCCCTAAATGCATCATCCATGCAAGATTGGTTCAGATAACTTTAAACTAGGGAATGAAAATATAGGTCAGATCCAGCATCCGAAGCAAGTCTGGTAGTGTTCATCCCGAGATGCATCATCTTGAATGGTATGTTTAAAACTGAGCTAAACACTAATTTAAAAAAAGTGAGGTCACGGTAAAAGGGAAAAGGTCAAGGTCAAAAAATGCTGATGCAGTTGCATAGCTCTCATCAATATCTATCAGCATATGAAGTTTGATGAAAATATTTTGGATAGTTTCTTTGAAACTTAGCTAAACACAAAGTGTGATGGAAGGATGGAAGGACAGAAGGATGGAAGACGCATGACAAACACTATATGCCCTGGCCATATTCATGGCGGGGCAAAAAAATATGTTATTTATCAAGTATCTGGTGATTTTAAAAAACCCGACCCACATATGCCAGAAAAGCATAATACTGAGAGCTTAAGGCATTGTTTGGTGGGAGAAACAAACTCTGTTTGGACAAACCTTATCTTAAGTTATCTAAGATTTGTGAAAAAGGACTGAAATCTGAAGGGAAAAGTGCATTTTGCTGCTGGCACTTTTTCTGTAATTGGGAAGCTATTTTGAGAGATAATAGGATGGACTATACTCCCTGTACCTCACAGTTCTCCACCAGATAAGCATTATATGACAAGTAAATCAATCTGTTATGTGTGATTTCCCCAGTGACAGTAATGCCTGATACATGTACATTCAACTGCTGTAAACAAAATATGCTAATTAGACCTAATCATGCAGTATCATTTTGCAAAAAAAAAAAAAAAAAAGTAACCTACAATTCATGAAGTCAGACAAACTTTCTCCTTAATTACATGTGATCTGGGGGTTTAAATGATTTGTCAGACCTTTGATAAATCACATCATGCAATGTATACTTTATTATAATGCAATAATGCAAGAACAGCCTTTTGCAATGACCTGTTTAAACTGTAGTGATTTCTTTATTTTCTGCACTTTACTAACACAGCTGAGCATCATGAAATACATCTTGGTATATATTATACAAATTATACATGAATTATACATCTGTGTCGTGAAATTTTTTCGTTGCATCAATATGCTGGCTGCAGAACAGTTAATACCTCAAAGTCCATCATGGTATCAAACTGTTCAAGACCAAAATCCAAAATCCAATTCATGATCAAAGATATAAGAACAATTTTGTTGCACACAAAATTTATAAAGATTCCATTTTCAGTATGATGCAAGAACTTGGTCAAACACATGGAGATGTCTCTATTGATTTCAGAAGAATTGTGTCATTTTCTCTTGTTTACTTGCCACTAGCTCCAATTTTTAGCAATCAATAATTATTGCTTGTAACCATTGCTTGGACTGTCCAAACATACACTTATCATTTCCATTTCCAATGCTCAAATGTAGTTAAAAAGTTATTTTTCAAACAATTATGCCAAACTGCCTACACCATGTTTTTAAGTGAATTAAGACATCCTATAGCAAATTTTAATACAAGCTAAAATGAGCTAAAATATTATTAAGATGGTGACCATTTAAAAGTGACTCTTTTTATAAATGTGCATTTAATTTAATAAGATATAAGGTAAAGAAAAGAATTTGCTACACATATTTTTTGTAAGAAGTTCTTAAGAGGCAGTCCACTGAAAATCAGGCAATGAGTGGCACATCGCATGTCATGGATTTTTATTATTTTTTTATATAGACTTATTTAAGCAAGTGTTTACACATGAGAACATCAAAAAAAAATTTAGTGCTCCCCTAGTCCTATTTTTGGTAATTCCAATTTTAAGTGCAAATAGGTCAACATGGGGGTAAAAAAAAATTTCTACGTTTTTATTTTGTTTTATATGTACCAATAGCAAAACCTGGATGTGTCTATCAATATTATTTATACCATAGACTCTTATCTTTAATTTTAGTAATGAATAAGACTCCAATTTATATTTCTTTAGAAAAAAATATGTGGTCCAAAACTGAGTTTAGCAAGTAACTTTTTGAATTCATTATCCAATTTTCATTACGTTATAAAACCCAATACATTTCAATGACAGATTTTTTTTCTCCTGTTATTATGAATACAAAGTACAAACTTTTGAGTCACTCAATAAAATCAGTGGGCACCCTTATATTGAGAGAAATAAAAGGATAAATTTACCTATGTTTT
>NW_026919771.1:0-16457 GCF_032062105.1 Saccostrea cuccullata
GGAATTATGCAAAACATATAAAAACTAATAACAATTGTAAACTTAGTCTAGTAATCAATTAAATATTTTAATGAAAAGTACAAAAAACTAAAGTATTTGAATACAACACACTCACCATCTTGTCTTCCTCAAGCCAATTTTTCGCCACAAATTGAGCAAAAGATATCTCTTTGATCGTCTACACCACAAGATTGACAACTATTCATCTTGAAAGATTGCGTTCAAACATGAATAGTGATGCCATGCATTAAGACAAGGAGCCTCTCAGTGGGATGCTGGGGGCATCACTGATGTAATAAAGGTCAGTAAAGGTCACGACGTGGAAAATTTTCTCTTTATATATATCGAGGTTTCGTTTATATATATCGCATTTCCTTTATATATAAAGAGGTTCTGTTTATATATATCGCATTTCTTTTATATATATCGAGGTTCTGTTTATATATATCGCATTTCCTTTATATATATCGAGGTTTCGTTTATATATATCGCATTTCCTTTATATATATCGAAGTTCTGTTTATACATATCGCATTTTCTTTATATATAGAGGTTTGTTTATATATATTGCTTTTCCTTTATATATAGAGGTTGGCACTAATGGGCTTCCGTACTTTGTTGTTCTCGAGGAGAAGATTTTTAAAGAAATTTCCTATATATTTCTATGTAAAACTTTTGTCGGCCATTTTGGCCCCGCCCTACCCCCGGGGGTCATGATTTGAACAGACTTGAATCTACACTACCTGAGGATGTTTCTCAATAAGTTTCATCTTTCCTGGCAGAGTTGTTCTTGAGAAGATTTTTAAAATATGCCACCAAATTTTCATTAATTCCCAATTATCTCCCCTTGAATGAAGGCGTGGCCCTTCATTTCAACATACTTGAATCCCCTTTACCCAAGGATACTTTGTGACAAGTTTGGTTGAAATTGGCCCAGCGGTTCTTGAGAAGAAGTCGAAAATGTGGAAAGTTTACAGACAGACGGGCAGACAGACGGACGCCGGACAAAATGTGATCAGAAAAGCTCACTTGAGGCTCAGGTGAGCTAAAAAGTGAACAGATAAGTATTGCTCGAATTTTAACACGCCGTTGCGGTGACACATAACACGCCGTCACGAGTTGTGTGTTTGCGCACCGACGTGTTATGCGAACTTAAAACTATCATTGTTCTTAATCATGCACAAATGTACCTTCGGGTTTCAATGTGTGGCGCTTCGTCTCTCCATAATCTTAAGAAATGTCTCTGTGATATTGGTTGGTCAACATCTCCCCCGGTCTCCTCCACCATGGTCTCATATATATGTTGCTCGGTAGAACACGGGGGGAGATGGATCTGGGTGGTGTTAGGTAATTTTTCGCCAAAGTTGTCCGCATATAGGTGAAGCCACGCCATAGCCTGCATGGATTTTGTTTGTTTTCCTTTTAGTTTGTGGCTCGCAATAACCTTTTGCTTGTCTGTTAAATATAATATGTCAAATCTTATTTTAATGCTATTTATTATGAATATATTTATAGATATGTTATTTTGTGAACTAGAGATATTGTAAGCAATGATACCCCCGCCTACCATATGAATATAATGGAAGTGTCCATGTTTCGTTATGGGTAATCTAAAATATGTGTTAGATCAAATAGTAAGACAGGAGGTGTACATAAGCAATATGTAATAAAAATTCTGTTAAAGTTTCATCAAATTTCTCACAGTGTTATCTCTGACAACGGAAGCAACAAGATAAACTAGAAATATGTCCATAGGACATGAATGCCCCGCCGAGGTTATATCAGTAATGCAACATGAAAATTCGAATCTGTGTTTGCAATTTCAGAATATCTTTAAATAGTGATGCAGTTAAATTGGTGACATCAGTATGTATCGGCACTAATTTAACAAGTTTAACACTAATTTAAGAAAAGTGAGGTCAGTGGAAAGGTCAAGGTTAAATGTTGATGCAGTTGAATAGCTCTCATCAGTACGTGTCAACATATGAAGTTTGATAAAAACTATCCTGAATGGTATCTTTAAAGCTAAATACTTTTTTTAGAAAAGTAAGGTCAAAGGAAAGGTCAAAATGTTGATGCACATGAATAGCTCTCATCAGTGTGTATCAGCATATGTTGTTTGATAATATTATCTGGAATGGTATCTTTCAACTGAGCTTAACACTCAATCAAGAAAAGAGAAAATCAAGGTCAAAGTCAAAAATGTTGATGCAGTTGCATAGCTCTCATCAATATCTATCATCCTATGAGGTTTGATGAAAATATCTTGGATAGTTTCTTTGAAACTGAGCTTTGATCCGAAGGACGGAAAGACAGAAGGACAGAAGACGGACTTGACAATCACTCTGTACCCGGCCATATTCATGGCGGGGCATAAATATGCTACATACTCAGAAACATTTTCCGGACAGCATAGAAAGTGGATCTTGGAATCCCAAGAATGAGTCTGAAGGCGACACAGCACACACTTGTAGTACCGATAACGAACAGATAGTTCCAAGTATTTGTTTCTTCGTTGAATCTTGAAAAAAAAACAAGAACAACAATATTTTACATGCTACATGACAGTTATATAAAAATGATTCTGTGGTTTTTGGGAAATAATGTTGCAGTTGTTGCAAAAATGTTTCTTTGATGTAGGAGCCTCTGCTCAAAGTAATCGGTTTCAAGCCTAGTATTCCGACGGTCCGATTGTCCGACAACCCAATAGTCCGACGGTCCGATAGTCCGAAGGCCCGGTAGTCCGACATTTTGACCATCTTTTTTAAAGATAAACTTCTTTTATACTATGTTATGATATTCAATACGCATTTTCTGTTTTCTGCTGTATGAATTAGTTATATGTGACTGCGAGTTACGGGCAGTCGGACTACCAGGCTGTCGGACTATCGGACCGTCGGACTATGGGACTGTCGGACTATCGGACCTTTGGACTATTGGGTTGTCGGACTATCTGACTGTCGGAATACTGCGCGGTCACCAAAGTAATCTTGCTTAGGGGTTTACCATAGAAATAAAGATAATAATGAATAAGTGTAATTATTCCTCTACAAATGTGAATATTGACCTTGAATGACTCCAAAAGAAGTCCAAGAGCCACTGTTTCTTTTCCTTTGATGTTAGTGATTGGTATTCCTCCCGGTGAGCCACCATGGCCTCAGAGCCTAAAAGAGTGAGGCAGGTCAAGGTGCAGCATACAACTGCCAGACATTTGGAAATAGGGATTGGTCCTTTATTCCGGCCTCTTGTATTTTCTGGAGAAAAAAAATATGTGTCTGTGAAACAATGATGCCATTTTATGGCAGCTTGTTGCAAAGGTTAAAACTTCTCAAATGCAAGTCTTACCTAAAGTCAAGGTCAAGTTCTAAGCTACTTACAGGTTACTAATGCAACATGGAAATGTGTAAAAGTGAATGAAGTTTGATGTAAATATCTCTTAATTTAAAAATTAGGGAAAAGATTATATATTATATATTAAATTAAAGATTAGAAAAGTTTAAAGTCAAGGTCAAAAAGTCAGAAAGTGGTTATGCTATTGAATAGTTTACATCAACACATGTAAGCGTTAGCTTTTCTGGTCTCTGAATAGTAGATTTAGAAATGATTACCAGGCTTCTCGATGTTTTCTTCATGGTCTGAAGAATCAGAGTGGATCCTACGCTTTGATCCGACTGGTCTTCCTCGCTTTTCTAAAATAAATTTAATAATGACATATGTATACTGATTACTACGGTGCCGATGAAGGGCCAGGTAAAAACATATTTTTATTTGTTCGGACAAATTAGAAATTCGTTCGGACGAATTAGTTATTTGTTCGGACGAATTAGATATTCGTTCGGACGAATTAGAAATTCGTTCAGATAAATTAGAAATTCATTCGGACGAATAAGTTATTTGTTCAGACGAATTAGATATTCGTTAGGACGAATTAGAAATTCGTTCGGACAAATAAGTTATTTGTACGGACGAATTAGAAATTCATTCGGACGAATTAGTTATTTGTTCGGACAAATTAGAAATTCGTTCGGACGAATTAGTTATTTGTTCGGACGAATTAGATATTCGTTCGGACGAATTAGAAATTCTTTCGGACAAATTAGAAATTTGTATGGACGAATTATAGTTATTTATTCGGACGAATTAGAAATTCGTTCGGACAAATTAAAAATTCGTTCGGACAAATAAGTTATTAGAAATTAGAGAAAATGTGAAGAACTGTCAGGACACCGCGATTAATGTTCGATTTGTACCAAGACGTATCCTTTTATTTTGATTCTTTGCAAAATGACTTTAATGAACAACATTATCAATAAATATTTTGAAGATTAGTCGTTTTAATGTTGATCTCTTTCTTATAATTTTTATGTACATATTCACTACCCTGCTTTTATTAATCATGCCATGTGAATGATTGTTGAAATACATTTCTGATACATATGTCGCCGATATGTGGCTGAAATATTGCCAATTCGGCGTAAAACATTCAATCAATCAATCTGGTACATATTGCAGTGTGAAAATGAAAAAAGGTCCTCATTCATTAAATATTCCTGTTTGTGAATTCAGAAAACTTCACAAAAATGAACCTGTTCGTATTGATCTCAAGCCGGTGAATTAAGATGTCAACTGGTCAATCTGGTATATTCCCTAGTCCATTGATTTACAGAGCATAATTATAGACCCATCCCCTTATTGCAGAGGTACATGTAGTCGAACAAACTATTTAATTTCACTTTTAGCATTTCTTAATTTTGCTTATACGCTTTTACAGTTGAGTACCAGTTCGAATGTTTGATAGGCCAATGACTCACTAGAAAGGGGAATTATGAAATCAACCCCTTTTATGGGGAAAATAAATTATGCATGAATGAATGTCAAAATATTTTCAAGTAACAACTCCTCCGCCCTCCTCTATTAAAAAAAGATCGATTGTCTTAATCATTGAGAAGCTTAACTTGCATTAAATTATGATGTGTTTTTAAATTTTACTGCACTTTCTAGGAACATGTATTCATCTATTTTCTTTTTAATCCTCTTCCCGGAAAGGGGCGTGTGTTTAATTTCTGAATATTTGCCTCATGTTTTAATGGTTTAGCACAATTTAAGACCGCGTAACATTAACTGGCAAAATTGGAAATATTCAGCTTACGTAATTTCTGTCTGTTACAATCAAAACATTCAGTGATAGACAATGAAATGGGCAGGTACAATTTGACGCGGACGTGGGGAAAACATCGGATTGAAAATGCACATCGAAATTCATTTTCAATCAACCTCAGCTATGTTAGAAGGCAGATTATAACTGATTGACCCAGAAGTCAAATAATTTTAATTTTCATAAAAATTTAATACAGTTTGAATTTTTTTTTTGGCCAGTGTTTTAAATAAATTAATATTTCAGGGACAAATATATCATTTCTGTTTGATAAATACATGTATATGTATAACTTTGTGTTGAGGGGGGGGGAACAATTTTTATATAAAGTTGTCCAACAGTTTTCAGTGAGAGTGAGAATAAGTATAAAACTCATGCGCTCTTATAATCCTAGAAATAAAATATATTGTCATGTTAAGCCATGACCTGACTCGACAATTTCTAACACCCCTCCCCCTTCTGGAATCAAATACATCTGTACAATGTATCTCCTGAAAAATAAAATTTGTCTACTATGATCTTTCGCGTTCTTAAAATTATAAGATTAAACTCATATTAATGTGAACTTCAAACAATATGTATTTGGGAGTTGAAATTAGCTGATTTTTGGATCATACATTCACTCTTTGCTTTGAAAACAGCTCAGGTGGATTGAAAATGAATTTCCATGTGCAATTTCAATGAATCCGATGTTTTCCACACGTCCGCGTCGAATTGTACCCACCCATTTCATTGTCTATCACTGAATGTTTTGATTATAACAGATAGAAAAGACGTAAGCTGTTTATTTCCAATTGTCCCAGTTAATGTTCCGCAGTTTTATTAGATTGATATGATTGATGTGTATTAGATTTATATGCTTGATGTGTAAACCAATCGCGCCGAGGCTTTCAAATTTACATTCGGGACGTGCCGAAGTTGTCAAGACGTTATAGTTTCTAGCGCGTCGTGCAGTGACTGCTATATATATAGCGATCTCATTTCTGCTATTGAAACACATGAGCCTAATGAGTCGTTAAATTGTCCCAGTTAATGTTTCGCAGTCTTATTAGACTGATATGCTTGATGTGTATTACATTAATAGCATGCACTGCAACATTGAAGTCATATAACTTACCAGTTATTTTTTTTTATTTTGGTCAATCCCAATCAATATTAAACCGATCCAAATCATAATTGTACAATTATTGGAAATAAATAACACTTCCCCAACAACACTAGTCTGATTAGGTGTAATAAGGGTTAAAACATTATTGAACTTGACCATCAAATAGATTTCTTTATTGTAAATACATGAAAGGCGCAATAAATGTATTTTATTCATTTTGTGTTAATTTTGATTGGGTTTACTTAAAGATCACTCACTCACTCAGTCCTCTCTGCGCCGTCTGGCACTTGAGGCGACAGCAAGGGCTCTCCAATTGGCTCTGTCGGCTGCTGCTCTGGGGGCTGTCTGCAGGGTGAGTCCTCTGTTCCTCAGGTCTCTCTCAATGGTGCGCCGCCAAGTCTCCTTTAGGCGCCCTCTGTTCCTCTTCCCCTGTGGTGTCCAGCCAAGAGCTGTCCTGGTAATGGAGCTGGTAGGCATGCGGCAGACATGTCCCAACCATCTCCAGCGTCGCCTTTGGATCATCTCTGCCAGAGTGTCCATATTTGCCATGTTTCGGAGATTTTCATTGGAAATAGTGTTGGGCCAGAAGATCTTCATGATGCGACGTAGGCACTTGGTCTGGAACACTTCAAGTTTCTTCTCAATGGTGACAGTGGTCTTCCAGCACTCAGATCCATATAGCAACACACTAAGGACATTGCTCCGGAATAATCTGATTTTTGTCTGGATGCTGAGGCTTGTAGATTTCCAAACGGGTTTGAGCATGGCAAAAGCTTGGTTGGCTTTGCTGAGTCTGGTCTTAATCTCTTGCTCGCAATCACCGTCTGTTGTCATTTTGCTGCCCAAGTAGGTGAATTCCTCTACGTTCTCCAGCTGCCTCCCGTTGACTGTGATTGGGTCTGTGTTTTCTGGCATTTTTTCTCATGACCTGCGTTTTCTTGCTGTTAACTCTGAGTCCTATGGTGTTGGCTATTTCGCTGAGGGTCTCCGTCTTTTGCTGTATGTCCTGATGTCTACTAGATAGAAGCCCCAGGTCATCAGCATAGTCCAGGTCCTCTAGGACTGTGGTCAGAGTCCACTGAATGCCCTGCCGTCTTCCTTCGGTGACGTTGCGCATGAGCCAATCCACTGCAAGGGAGAAGAGCATTGGAGACAGTATGCAGCCTTGCTTCACGCCAGTATCCACTCCGAAGGGTTCTGTCAGTTTGTTGTCATGTTTTACTTGGCACTCGATGTTTTCGTAGAGGGACTGGATGATGTTCACCAGTTTCTGCGGGATGCCATAGTGTCGTAGGATCTTCCAGAGGGATGCTCTGTGAAGGCTATCAAAGGCCTTCTCAAAGTCAACAAACACCAGGTAAAGTGGGCTGTTCCACTCGTGCGACTGCTCAAGTATCTGGCGGAGAACGAAGATGTGGTCAATGCAAGATCGTCCTTTTCTAAATCCAGCCTGCTCCTGTCGTAGGATGGTGTCCACTGCTGTGGTGGTGCGCTGGAGGATGATGCGGCTAAAGATCTTGCTCGTGAGGGACAGCAAAGTGATTCCTCTCCAATTGTTGCAGTCTGACAGGTCCCCTTTCTTTGGGAGTTTTACCATGACTCCTTTTCTCCAGTTGTTTGGAATTTCCTCGTTGTCCCAGATATCTTGGAGAATACTTTGAAGAAGTCGTGGGGTGTCCTGTTCCTCTGCCTTCAACATCTCAGCGCAGACTCCATCCTCTCCTGGTGCCTTGCCATTCTTCAACTTGCAGATGGCGTCCTTCACCTCCTGTAGTGAGATGGGTCCCAGATTGATGTCCAGGTCCTCTTCTGCCTCGCTGATTTCTGCAAGAGCTGGTGGGTCAGGCTGATTCAGGGTCTGCTGGAAATGATCCCTCCATCTCGCTAGCTTGGCTTGCTCTTCAGTGATTAATGTGCCATCGCTTGCCTTCAGTGGGAGGTCCTGATTCTGTCCTCTGTCTTCTCTTAGTTTCTTAGTAATCATGTAGACAGTCTTCATGTCCTTCCTTTCAGCGGCTGCTTCCGCTTCATCTGCTAGTTTTTCTGTGTACTGCCGCTTGTCTCTTCTTGCCGAGATCTTGACTTGTCTGTCTTTCTCTCTGTACTGCATTTCTGCTCTCTCTTTCAATCTTGGGGACTTGGTGTCCAGGACTCTCTTCTTCAACTGTTTTCTCTCTTCAATGGCTTTCCATGTGTCTGTGGACATCCATTCTTTCTTTTTGCTCTTTCTGTATCCAATGGTCTCTTTTGCAGCTTCTGTTACTGCGTTGTTGAAACTATCGATGGTGAGTGCTGTTTTGTCTTTGAGGATACTGAAACGATTCTTTAGTGCCAAGTTGTACTGCTGCTTAAGCGCTGGGTCTGTCAGCATGCCAACATCAAAACGCCGGTTCCTGCTGCTGCCAATCTTGGTCTTCCTCAGCTTAAGTGTCAGCTTTGCCACGAGTAGGTTGTGGTCACTACCAACATCTGCATTTCGCATAACTCTTACATCCTGAAGGGAGCGCTTCCACTTGCTGTTTATCACAATGTGGTCGATCTGGTTCTGCGTTCTCCCGTCTGGTGATGTCCAAGTGAGCTTGTGGATGGTCTTGTGTGCAAAAAGAGTACCGCCTAAGACGAGGGTGTTCTCTTCACAAAACCCAATTAGTCTCTCACCGTTGTCATTTAACTGTCCTGTACCATGTTGTCCCATGATTCTCTCCCTGTTCTCGTTGTTACTGCCAACCTGCGCATTGAAGTCTCCCAACAACAGAAGAACATCATGTCTTGGGATGTCCTCCACTGCAGTCTGTAAAGCACTGTAGAACTCCTCCTTGTCTTCCTCGTCTGCTACTTCCGTTGGTGCATATGCAACGATGACTGACAGCTTGGTGTACTTGGAGTCCATTCTTACATAGAGCAGTCGTTCATTAATTGGCTTCCATTGTAACAGGCTGTTGGTGTGCTTCTTACTGATGATGAGGGCAACACCTTCCTGGTGGTTTCCATCCTGTCTGCCTGACCAGATGATGGTTTCGCCTGAGCTCATTCGCTGCTTTCCTGTCCCTGTCCATCTTGCTTCTGAAACTCCCAGCATGCAGAGGTCATAGCTGTTCATCTCATGTACTGCTTGTGCTAATCTTCCTGCTTGAAACAGAGTCCTCACGTTCCAAAAACCAACTCTCATGCATCGTTTGGGCGTCAGGAGCTCCGCAGTCTGGCTAGAGACGTCCTCTCGGATTTGATCCCCAGCCTTCATAAGTCCAGTTGCTTGGTCTGCTTCGCTCCATTGGCCAGTGAAATTATATTCCCTTGTTGTCGTTTTGTAGCGGTAAAACTTTTACGGGGTGGGGTTGCTGGCCCCACGCCCAACCCTCCTCCTTTCTCATCCGGGCTTGGGACCGGCCATGGCGGACTTAAAGATCTGTACAATAAAAAGTGTTGTATTCCACCTTAAGTAGGATTTGGTTGAAATTGGCACAGAGGTTCTTGAGAAGAAGACGATATTGTGAAAAGTTAATAATGATAACGACGACAGATAGTCTACGAAAACGGACACATTCTGATCAGCATTTGCCTTATTTGAGCTAATGAAAGAGTCACTCAAAATAAATATGCTTAAAAAGAAAAAAAAATTACTTTTTGGCATACTCGATGCAGCTGGAACTTCTTCGTCAATGTCTGTATCTGTATCAGTATCGTCATCTATTTTTTAAAAAAAATGATAATTCTTAAAAATTGGATAATCATTGATGAAACAAATTCCATCGTAAACTAACGATGAAGGTATGCAATAAGAGCCTTTGTAGAATTAGGAAAAGATACGAAACTATCCGAAAGATCCGGAATATTAAACATGTTCCAACTGAAGTTTAGATGACTGTGCATCAATAGGAATATACGGAGTACGCGGAGCAAAACCATTCATGGGAAAGTGTAACAGTTTTATGTGACGTCAGAATAAATTTACATGGTAAATGAGACGCCAACGTGACTCATTTAAACCAATAAGCTAAATGAGTTGCATTATGGGTAACTACATAAATACTACCCTTTTGAGAAAAAATACGTTCTCGGAACCTTTGTATAATTAATTCTAGTTGCGAGTCAGCTATTTTAGATGATAACATTTACGACATTACTAAATGACGAATTATAGAAGAACAGTAATCTCTCTTAAAAAATTAACATTCATTATTCTAGATTTGATTATTTTCGGAGCAAAATGTTTCATTTTTCTTTTTAAATTTTTGCAGAGAATTTTAACTTTTATGGGTAGTCAACTTGCGTAATGTTAGTTTGGAAGAAAAAGGTCCCGGTAAAACATAAAAAAAATAAATTATGGAAGGTATGGAAAGTGAAAATTTCTTCCAAGTTAAATTGAAATATTTATTTATTTTTTTAAAATCTTAATTTAACATTTTACTTTCCATATCTTCCATAACTTTTATTCAATTTTACCTGGACCTTTTCCCTCCAAACTAAGTTTAATTATTCTTTGATTTTTGAAATGACTCTATAAAGAAAGGGGGTGGCTCTCTTAATAGGACGGAAAGACAGAAGACCAAATAAAGTTAAGTAAATACAAAATATATAAGAAATTTACCTGATCCAAAATCTGATGGTCGATCTTTGTGACTGTCCGAATCTATGCATAAAATTAAACGATAAAAATAAAACTGAGCGATTGAGAATTAATCAATGTAAGGTCAAACAATGCAAGTACATCAAACAATTTTATGCATTATTCATTTAAACATGTCAGCTTAGACATTATGTAATTAACATTGTTAAAAAAATAACATGAAATCTATTAAGATTATTGCCATAGGAACCAAGGAGGAGGGCACAGCGGGTGGGGTGGGGATGGGGGTTCGAATCGTGCCCTCCCATAATTTGCCGATATAAAGTATACTGTCTTTCATCAACGTTATTTTTTTAAAAAAATTATGACTACAATATAGTTTATATCTTAATTAGATTTGTGATAAAACAATACTATAGAAAACAGGGCTACTACATGCTCGTGACCCCTCAATAAAACGTGATAACCAACCTTTCTCTGCTTGTCAACAAGTTTTTAGTAGTTGCTAGTGCCCCTAATTATATATATATATATATATATATATATATATATATATATATATATATATATATATATATATATGACTGCCCCCATCCTCAAATAGAATTGCTTGAAGTTGAATAAAGGCTGATATTCAAAATCTGGAGATGCAGCAGGGGTTCAATTTGAAAACTTAAATAAAAACTATTTGCAAATATACAGGGGAATAGAGGGTGTTATATCAAATAGTAAAAATACGTTATCACGGTTATTGGGAAGAAATGGGGTGGGTGGGTGGGGTGTTAAAACAGGTTTTATTGTATTTTTATTTGCCCAAATGAAATCTTCAGCATACCCCTCCCCCCAACCCCAACCCCTAACCCCAACCCAAACACACACGTATACATACATGTATATATATAAAGACTATGCTCACGAGTTTTATCTTGGTTTATTCGACTGCATTGTATACCACAGATCGATTTTAGCCAGTTAGTAGAGCTTCGTGGATTTGAACCCATCCCCCCTTCTCTTGTTTAAGTCTTAAAAACACTTTTCTTCAGTTCAGGTATAGGCATACATAATAAATTATGTGTTTGTTTTCTATTCAAGAACTTTCATAAAGATATTTACCACACTCCATATCACATTCTCTCCACATTTTGTGTCAAAAATTCCGTTATAATTACGTATCTTCAACAGATCTCTCTATATCCCTGCCTCTTTCTTTCTGTTTACGTTATGAGAAAATGGCGTCTAAAATTCCCGCGGTAGAGTTCCTCCTCACATACGCGCACCAATATTCATATGATGACGTCATAATGGGGAAAAATTGTCATAGTCTGCTACTGAAAATGGCTTGGGGTTTTCAGGAAGAAAACGAGGAGATATTTCTTATTATTAATGGACAGAAAGCAGCATCAGAAAGTTTAGAGGAATTTGGTCCGGTGGAGTATGTGGACCCTGGAAGAAATGCAGATGAACTTTGGGTAGGAAATTTAACAAATTTGAGTAGTTGGAATTTTGTTAGAAATGTTAAGAAATACAAAACAATTAGAACTTTTACAAAGGTAAAATTGTTTGTCGGGGCGTCGGAGAACTATTTCTATAACATGGACAGCGTGTGTATGTACAGGCAGACCACCCAAAAAGTTCATAATTTAGATACTTCCTTCTCACAATACATTTTGAATACCTATAAGAACTATGGGCTTCTATCGATATTTGTTGGATGTCGTATCTTTTAGTAGGCAAAATGACTTTATTTTCTAATCAGATAAGTGTTATATGCAATTTTCCATTAGAATTTGCCTGGTAAATGTTGTCAATTATGTCATTTGTATTAACTGTATCAAGGTTTGAAATAAGAGTTATGGAGTTAATGAAAATTAATATATTTCTCAAGCTTCTTTCCAACCATTTTGTGTATCACAGTAAAATATTTTCACATCAATTATATAAACAGTACGCGGACCAATATAATTCGCTGTTACAAGAATGAATTGAATAGTCCATAACATACACTTATACAGCTTTCGTATTAGATCGTCACGGACGTCTGAGAAAACATGGATTGAAACCGAAGTTTCAAGTTTATTTACAGTCCCCATAAGCTGTTTTCAATACTTGAAAATGATACAGATCTACCAGAATTTTCCACCTAAATATTTTTTCTATTTTTTTTTTAAACACGCAAACAGTTAATAAGATAAAGTATGTACAGATTTATTCTATCTTGGTATAGGCATTTTATTCGGAGAGAATGTATTTTTTCTGGCTTTGCCTTTACAGTACCATAGTGGCATATTTCTGCCCCCCACTTGTCAGTTTGTGTTGTCAGATCTCCATTTTAAGACATTTATTAACCCATTTCTCTCTCCCTCTCTCTCTCTCACCTTTGCTTAATTTCAATATTCTTTATAGATTCGCTTTGCTAGTGGTCCTAGCAAAAATGGATTACGACTATTGAGGACACATTATTCACCATGCAGTGAGAATCCCGATTTGAAGGACTTGGCTTTTTCTCACAGCAATGCCGACTTCATTAAGAAATTAGAACGTTTCTCAATTGGTAAAAAGAACTCTAAAAAGAAGAAGCAAAGTAAACGCATGGCAATGCCAGCAGCTTCGGACATGGCTCCTCCTGACGAAACAGTTTTGTCCTATGAGCAAGGAATTGTACACGAGAAAATGATTGGTACGTGCGTGTACGCACACACAGTCTCACACACACACATCCTAACATACACCAAAGATAGAGAATATACAAATGAATATTTTTAAATACATGTAATATAAATTGGAGTAAACAAATAATTGTACTTCAATACAAATATTTGTCAACAATATATGTGTACATGCATATTACACACAGAAATACAATTCTTTTTTTTAAAGGGCGCTTTGAGGTAACAGAAAAGCGATTGACCGTTGCCCCTGAAGAGTACAGGTATTGCTAGTATATGTTTTTTTTATTACATGTATTTGACAACCTGAACTGGAACAAATAAAGAGATTAATTTGGAGTTGATGTTTTATTACAAAAAAGGAACAAACAGAGAAACAGTACATATTTCTAAAGAAGATCATTAATTACTTTCCTTGCCATGATGGGTAATGATTTAAATAATTGTCTTTTCATAAGAAAATAAGTTTTTAAAAAAAATTGATTAATATTTGTTTGTTGCATAGAGAAAAAAAATTCTTGTAGGTGTAGGACCATAGATGCCAAGTGGGTGGCAACATTAAAAAAAAGTACGCGACAAGCGCCCTTACCTTGCCTGTTAGACCCAGCTGTGGTAATTGATTAAATCTCATAACAAAACTAGTGCTAATTGTAACGGGGACCGTTACAGATGTTCCCCAAACGCTCCCCAACTCCCTTTTGGTGCCATATTCCCTGTAATCTCTATTAAATAAGAAATACTTAATGGAATTTAAACTTATCAAGGTCTTCCCAGAAGAATACAAAATATATTTAAATTTAAGCATTGTACGCTTGTTCATGTGCGTAACGGCCATATTATCTTGTCTACACTATCTTTATATTTTAATATGCTTAATATCAAAGATGTTATCCAAAAGTATTAAAAAATACACTCATTCGAGTGTATTTTTAATTTTACTCATTTCACGTGCACGCACGTGCAAGCAAGTGTATGATGAATACACCTTCTTGAAGGAGTCCCTTATATTTATCTATGTTCTAAATCCCATCCTATTTGGTTGAAAAACAAAGGAGTTATAGCCATTTGAAGTTTCAGTCAATCAGATTGCAGCACACATGCATGCGCGTGATTTCATGAATTTTTTATCTTAATCGTATTGAAGGATATCTTAATGAATGACTATATTTAAAATTCCAAACATTTCGTCAAAAAACAAAATAAATATAGCCATTTAAAGTTTCAGCCAATCAAATTGCAGCACACGTGCATGCGCGTGATTTCATGATTTTCTTTCTATATCGTATTGTAGGATATCCTACTGCATGACTATGTTTTAAATTTCAAAGCATTTCGTCAAAAAACAAAGGAGATATAGCCATTTAAAGTTTCAGCCAATCAGATTGCAGCACGCACGCATGCGCATGCTTTCATGAAAATTTTTATATATCATGCTGTAGATTTTCATAATTTAAGACTTTGTTCAAAATTTCAAAAGATTATGACAAGAAACATGAAAAATATTGAGACTTTAGTTTCAGCCAATCAGAGCGAAGCGCACGTGCATGCGCGTGAGATCTTGCTATTTTGACCATGTCGTCATGTCTATACTACTAATATATCCTTATATTATGAGTTTCAAAGCATTTCATCAAGAAATAGAAAAGTTGCGGCTATATCTTTTATATAAGTCATTTCACGTGTTGCACGTGCGCGCTCTTGCAAGCACGTGCGCGAGGAACATGTCATTATGCATATACAACTAATATATACTTATATTATGAGTTTCAAAGCATATAGTCAAAAAATAGAAAAGTTACGGCTATATCTATTATACTGGTCATTTAACTTGTTGCACGTGCACGCTCTTGCAAGCACGTGCGCGGAAAATGATCTTGATTCCGCAAATCTACATAACATGTCTACTAACCCTAAAAAGGTTTTACCTACTTCGGATGAACAGTTTACAAGATCACTCGCGGACAAAAAAGTACCCAGGAAGAAGAAGAAAAATAATAATAACTAGAAACTCTTGTTGCTACAGCAACAAAGAAGGTCTTCCGTTCTCCTCTATTAATCTGTATGCAGGATGTTTTTTTTTCTATTTAAAAAAAAGACAGACATATCATAAACTAGTAGACTAATTGTTCAGTGAACAATTATCCACCTTTTTAAGCATTTCAATATCATTTGGGCTGAAAAAAGTAGAAAAAAAGCAAGAAATAAATAAAACAGCAAAATTCTCATTTTTCTACCAGGATTTTAGATCGGGCTCGCAGTTGGTATAAATAAACTCTAAACAGACTTCCTGGATTATACGAGTCGACTCGGGGACAACCATGATTTCATTGATCAGGCAAAGAGAGCGCGTTCAAAACATTGTAACACGCTCCTAGGTGCATATATCAGCTTGAATGAGATTGTTTTCGAGTTAAGATGTAAGGGGTAGGGTCTGATTAAAATTATGATATACCTAATAATATGAATAACATGCATTTGATCTGCGCATCAAGACGGAAGCGTAAGTGAAAACGTTGTGAAATGTCCCATGTGTTCCTGCATCATATGTGCATTATACATGTATTAAAGAGATGTTTGAAAAATATCCGATTTGAGTTGTTTTATGTTTGAAATGAATGGCGATAAATTATTTAAGAGCATGTGAGAAACATGAGCGAGAGATGCAAGGCAGTTTGTAATTATAGAAAAGGAAAACAGAGAATCGGGTTCGGGTTTTTACCATTCCTGACCGAAATAGGCATGAAATTCAATGTAAGTAGCATAAATGAAATTCCAAACATGTAATTCTAGATGGGAAACACAGGGAAGAAACGTATTTCTTTTTACTATGCTGAAAGTCGCTATTTGTTGGGATTGTGCTATTCTAGAAAAAAAATCAAATCTCAAATGAAATCAAGATTCATTTATCAATATTAAATCCAAATAAAATTGAAATAAATTCCATACACTAAAGAAAGCAAG
>NW_026919772.1:0-16605 GCF_032062105.1 Saccostrea cuccullata
TTGATCCCTTATACATAAATGTACCACTTTAATTTTCATTGAAAAAACATTTAAAAGCAACATTTGATGCTTGCATCTTAAGGCGATTTCCAGTGGTTACCGAGAAGAAGACATATACATATACATGTACTATATTTCTAAGTTAAATTTTCTCTCCCATTGTGACCTATAATTTATCACCAGAATTTTTACTCAAACAAACTTGTATCTGTGCTTATTAAGGATGCTTACATGAGAATAATATTAATATTAATAATCAAGAAAATGATAAGGATAATATTTTCCAAATAAATTTTAATGTCAAATGTCCAGTTTCCTTAAGTTTGTTAAAATCTTATAAACACTCCCTTGACATTATATGATAGCTGACAAAAGCTTAGAGTAACACAATCATAATCGTTAAATTCAACTATATGTAAATTAAACTACATGTATACTTACACGAATGATGTCACAGCCTACAACCTTAGGTGCTTGGTTTCAGGATGGTGTATTTTGTGTTTCTAAGTGTGCCTGTATACCCACGTCGAAATAAGAAATAAAAATAAAAAATAGCTGGAAATAGCACGTTTTAAAAATGTCATATTACTGTTTATAAAAAGAGTGAAGGTATGACACTTGCCATCTTGGATTTTGGGGGTATCATTCTTTTTACATAACAGTAATATGACATTTTTAAAATGTGCTAATTTCAGCGATTTTTAATTTTTATTTTGACGTAGGTATACAGACACACCTAGAAAAACACTTAATACACAAAATACACCATCCAAAAAATAAACGCCTATGCCTACAATACTGCATTATGAAACAAGAGGCCCATGTGCCACATCGCTCACCTGAGAAGCTTTCAGTTTGACCATTCTGTACTTTACCATATTTCCCCCTTTTAATACATATTGCGACCTCACCCTACCAAACTGATCATAATTTAGATATTTTGAAATCTACACTACCCCAGGATGCTTCCATGTGCACATAAGTTTCAGCTTTCCTGGCCCAGTGGTTCTTGAGAAGAAGATTTTCAAAGATTTTCCTATATATTTCCATGTAAAACTTTGATTCCCCATTGTGGCCCCACCCTAACCCAGGGGGTCATGATTTGAAAAATTTAGAATCTACACTACCCCAGGATGCTTCCTCATAAGTTTCAGCTTTTCTGGCCCAGTGGTTCTTGAAAAGAAGATTTTTTAATGACCCTACCCCATTTTTGTCTTTCCTTGATTATCTCCCCTTGTGAGGGGACTTGGTCCTTCATTTTAACAATTTAAATTTCCCTTTACCCAAGAATGCTTTGTACCAAGTTTGGTCAAAATTGGCCCAGTGGTTCTTGAGAAGAGGTCGAAAATGTGAAAAGTTTACAGACGGACAGACAGACGGACGGACGGACAAAATGTGATCAGAAAAGCTCACTTGAGCCTTCGGCTCAGGTGAGCTAAAAAGTTTGCAAAAAAGTAAACAAGAGAAAAAAAAGGAATAAACAGAAAATCAATGTTTATTTCACTTGAACAGAAGTTCGTTAAATTTGAAATATTGAATATTTTCCCTCTATTAGATAAGAGCTGTTCTGCAATTTTTTAGGGTTAATAGTTCCTCTGTTGTCCAGGAACTTAATAATCTTAAAACATTCTCAAAAAAATTTCGAGCTGCAAAGCAATTTTTATAAGAAATGAAAGCACCACAATTTTCTGGAAAACTCTACCTTTCCCGTTGCAGAAAGGGATTTTTATTTTATTTTTCTTATTATTTATTTTGGTAACCTTTTTTTAATAGATTAGGAATTCATTTTTATTTTTCCCATAATGGCGTCCACATACTGCATATAAACATTAATCATTTAACAATTGAGTTAATGATTAATTTTATCTTTTATTTTTGCCCTGTATAAAGCAAATGAAAAATGTTTTAGATAAATCATGTTTCATTAAAAGTTTACTTCACAAAATGAGGTTTAATCATGTTTTTGATATTTTTAAATCAAATTTGATTTGTAATATTGATCATTTAAGGAATGAAGCTTACTTCAACTTATGTTATCCGATATAACATAATGTGACGGGGGTCCTTCCCGTCACGGGCACTGGTAAATAATGACGATAGTTTTTATTTACATTGTTTATTTACATATTTACAACACAGATATATATATAAGAAATCACAATTGTTCACAATACAGAAACACATCCACACTCGTTGACTTTCAGACTTGTTCTCCTCTCTCTCACACGTGTTCCTCGGGCATGGCCATACCAAATCTCTTTTTCCCCACTTTCTCACACAAATCAATCTAATGCTCACTTTCATCTCTCAGAACTCTATCATGCACAATAAACAACGATAACAGAAATGACAAATAAACAAATTATAAATCCATGCTTGTCCACTCGCTTTCTCTCTAACTAACTAAAATTACACACTTGGGAAATAGGGCTACAACGCCTGCGCTGCGCACCTGCAACCTATCACTCACTCATTTACAATTAATTAACAATTAATTCAGGCGATTACTCTGTGACATACCTCCCCTCTTAAGTGTGGCGTCCCGACACACTAATAAAATTACATGTAGTAGACTGATAATGACAATTTGATATCGCTTACAAGAATCACACATTCATAGATAAAGAGACATTACTTACACACAGAAATAACAAAATAGTTTAACATGCATACACATTTCATGTTTTACCTTTTTTTTCTTAGATTTTTGCGTTTTATCTTTACATTTTTTTTCGAAACAAATGTTCATTATATATATACATTATTTACACAACCTACGTATATATACACTTCAATTATTTATTTCTTTGACTGAATAAAATCTTGTACAATCCTAAAGTCTTTGATTTCATTTTCACCTAACCACTGGGTGTGTCCGTTCTGAAACTGCACAAAATAACGTTTCTCTAACCGCTTGGAGTCGTTTCTTGACCGCATCATATCTAATACTTTGACAATGGGACCGTTGTCATCGGCCGTCTCGTCTTCGTATTCAACGTCCTCATCCGGGATATAGTCGTGATCAGGGCGGTCATTAGGATCAAGGTACGGCTTCATCCTGTTAGCATGCGCTGTCAAAGTTTTTGATTTGTGATCAGGGTCCTGTAGTCTGTAGGTAACATTAGATAATCGCTCGATGATCTCGTATGGTCCGTGCCAATTGTGAGTAAGTTTAGGAGAGAGTCCAGATTTAGTCGTTGGAGTAAATAACCAGATTTTGTCACCTTTGGTATAATGAGTCTCTTTCGCTGCACGGTCATGATGTTCCTTCTGGTTTTGTTGACATTTTTGTAAGTTTTCTTTGACAAGCGTGTAGGCCTCTTGAAGGCGGACTTTTGCCTCTTCCTTATAGTCGTCTGCTACAGCGTAAGAAAATGTTGGCGGACAGAGCACGGCTTCAACGGGTAGAACAGGATCTCGCAAGTGCATCAGGTAGAAGGGTGACTCTTTTGTAGTCTCGTGGATGGCGGTCCTATATGCAAACAGTATGTATGGTATAAAGGTGTCCCAGTCACGCTGATGTCCTGACACATACATTGACAACATTGTTGTGAGTGTTCCATTGAAGCGCTCCACTAGGCCATTGGTCTCCGGGTGGTAGGCAGTAGTAAAAGTTTTCCTGGTATTTGTTAATTTGCATATTTCCTTTATCAGGTTTGATCTAAAGTTCTTACCATTATCTGATAGCAGCTCTCTAGGCGCTCCGTGACGACACACTATTTCCTCTACAAAAAGTCGCGCAGTCGTTTCTGCATCTGCATTGTTTACGGCAAATACTTCAGGCCATCGAGTTAGGTAGTCACTGAACACAATAATGTACTTATTGGACTTGTAGGTTGGCGGGAACGGTCCAAGGACATCTACAGCTACTCTGTCGAATGGTCCATTAACTGCCGGTAGCGGGTTCAATGGGCACTTTGGTCTGTTTTTCGGTGATTTCTTGGTAGCACATGTCACAGAGTAATCGCCTGAATTAATTGTTAATTAATTGTAAATGAGTGAGTGATAGGTTGCAGGTGCGCAGCGCAGGCGTTGTAGCCCTATTTCCCAAGTGTGTAATTTTAGTTAGTTAGAGAGAAAGCGAGTGGACAAGCATGGATTTATAATTTGTTTATTTGTCATTTCTGTTATCGTTGTTTATTGTGCATGATAGAGTTCTGAGAGATGAAAGTGAGCATTAGATTGATTTGTGTGAGAAAGTGGGGAAAAAGAGATTTGGTATGGCCATGCCCGAGGAACACGTGTGAGAGAGAGGAGAACAAGTCTGAAAGTCAACGAGTGTGGATGTGTTTTTGTATTGTGAACAATTGTGATTTCTTATATATATATCTGTGTTGTAAATATGTAAATAAACAATGTAAATAAAAACTATAGTCATTCATTACCAGTGCCAGTGACAGGGAGGACCCCTGTCACATATTATGGTGGCCAGCGGTCGGATGAGATCATCTTAAATATTTCGACATGTACTTTGGAAAATTAACTTTTGGTCAAATACTGTAAAGATGCCACGGAAGAAGAGACAGGAGCCAATTGAGGATGTTCTTCCCGAAGCCGTGCCTGAAGTTAGACAGCCGTCCAACCTGATTAAGCCTACCCCATTCTACGGGAAACTCGACGAAGACTTTGATTCATGGATTAAGAACTTTGATCGAATATCCAGAGCTAATTTCTGGACCGAACCAAGAAAATGCATAACGATACCTGCATTCCTCCGAGATCAAGCTGCAGATTATTATGAATCTTTAGACGACGATGTGAAAGATGACTATCGTTCCGTTTGTGACGCTCTGCGGGAAAGATTTATTCCTAAAGAACTGCAATCTCTGTATTATTCCAACTTGTTCGGATACAAACAGGCAGAGATGCAAACCGTAGAAGATTATGCGTCGAACATAACGAAGCTTGCTACGCGTGCCTACATGGACATGCCTGGGAGGCAAAAGGAAACCCTCACTAAAGAGCATTTCGTCCAAGGATTGCGGCCTGAAATCAAGAGGTATGTGTTACTTTCTAACCCTAAGACGTTTGAGGAAGCTTTCAGGCATGCGAAGAGGGAAGAATGTAACAACTTCCTGGCAGATGCCCCAATGGCCAGAGGAACTGTGGCATCTATGTCTTACGCTCCTACGAGAACGGAAGAGCTGGAAAAGTCACTCGCAGACCTGACCGCCAAGGTGTCAGTGATGGCAACTGAAATCGGTAGATTCGCATCGAAACAGCAATTTGTTCCTCCGTCTCGAGGACAAAGCCGTGGAGGAAGCCGAGGAGGAAGAGGCCGAGGATTCGGATTCCGCCCCCGACCAGACCGAAATCTTAGGACTACGGACGGGAGACCAATCTGCAACAAATGTCGTAGAGTAGGACACATAGCAGTTCGTTGCAATGAGCAACAAAGAAGCGCCAATTCGGAAAACTAAAGTCCGCCCTTTTGTGTGGAGGTAAAGGGCTAGAGGATCTAAAATACCCTCCTAGAGACAGCCGGTTGCGTAAAAGAGAAGAGGATAATTCTTCCGGAAGTAGTGAAAAAAGTGTTGAAAATGTGAAAAATGTATGTGAAAATATTGTTTCTTGTCAATTAAATCCTAAATTTTGTACCGCCAAAATTGTAGGATATGTGAATGAAAAATGTGCTACGATGTTGGTCGACACCGGATCTAGTGTCACGATTATAAATGAAGCTTTCGCAAGCCAGAGTGGTATGGTGCCGGCTGGAGGAGTTAGTGTTACATCGGCAACGGGCAACCGTGTCGATATTGTTGGGAAGTGTGACTTTAGGTTAAGAATTGGTGAACAAACCGATGTTGTATATAATGCATTTGTTGCTCGTGAATTCCCGTATGATTGTATTTTAGGTTTGGACATTTTGAAGGACTGTGCATGCTATATTGATGTTGCAAATGATTCTGTATATATAAATGATGAATGTATCTCATTTATTTCTGATGCAAGTTCGACTAGCGAGAGTGTGCAAGATGTATGTAATGACAAGAACTTGAATGGGATTGAGATAAATGAGAGAGTTGAGTCTGGTGAGCAAGGTATAGATGATTTCTATGTATCAGGTGATTTAGGTGAAACGGAACGCAAGTCTATTACGAAGGTATTAGATAAGTATAGAAAAGTGTTTGCTTTCAGTGATAATGAATTAGGGAAGACGGATTTGGTTGAACATTCTATAGACACAGGGGACAGTAAACCTATTCACTTGAGGCCTTATAGGATTCCTCACAGCCAGCGGATGTTACTGGAATCCCAGATAGAAACAATGTGCGCTAATGGAATTGTGCGACCGTCTAAGAGTCCGTACTCCGCCCCAATTGTTTTGGTGCCGAAGAAAGATGGCAAAGTTCGCATGTGCATCGATTTTCGTAAAATAAATGAAGTCACCAAAAAGGACGTTTACCCTCTCCCTAGGATCGACGAAATGCTGGATGCACTTAATAAGTCCAAGTACTTCAGTGTCTTAGATTTGTGTCAAGGATACCACCAAGTTCCCATTAAGGAAAGTGACAGAGAAAAGACTGCGTTTTCCTTCTTTGGAGGGCATTATGAATATAATTATATGCCATTTGGACTGTGCAACAGTGCGCCAACATTCCAGAGACTTATGGACTCTGTGCTTTCAGGATTACTGTGGAACACGTGTCTTGTGTATATAGATGACGTAATTGTCTTTTCGGAAACTATTTCCGACCATGTCAAAAGACTTGAGGAAGTGCTAAAACGATTCGAAAATTCGGGGTTAAAGCTAAAAGCGAAGAAGTGTTACTTCGGAAAAACGGAGGTCACGTTCCTTGGACACAAAGTCTCAGCTGACGGAATATCACCTGACACGGAGAAAGTAAAGTCAATTCACAACTTTCCGAGGCCAACAAATGTGAGCGAACTTAGAAGCTTTCTGGGACTCATCTCTTACTACCGTAAGTTTGTAAAGGATTTTGCAAGTAAGGCTGCTCCCTTACACAAGCTCTTAAGGAAAGGTGTCGAATTCATTTGGGACAATAACTGCAAAAGTGCGTTTGAATTCTTCAAATCAGCTTTGACCAGCTTTCCTATTCTTAGGTATCCGGATTTCTCGCTTCCGTTTATCCTGTACACGGATGCATGTGACACTGGTGTAGGTGCCGTATTAGCCCAAGAAGGTCCAGATGGTGAACAGACAATAGCGTACGCGAGTAGGAGTCTAAAACCAAATGAACAGAACTATGCAGTTATCGAAAAAGAGGCATTAGCCATTGTGTGGAGTGTGAAATACTTTAGACACTATCTATTCGGCCGGAAATTTACTGTGATAACTGACCACAACCCATTACGGTGGCTTATGGACATTAAGAATCCAGCAGGACGCCTAGCGCGATGGTCATTAACTCTTCAAGAGTATGACATAACCATTAAACATCGACCGGGAAAGGTTCATCAAAACGCAGACGCCTTATCTCGAATTCCTGCCGAATCCCCTATAGCAGCCACCTGTACAAAGGCAGACGCAGATGTGATACCAAAAAGGTCATATCAGGACATCCGCGACCGTCAGAAAAATGACCCTCTCCTAGCCGCTATCATTAATTATTTAGAGAAGGGAGAGTTGCCTGAATTATCTTCAAAGGCCCGTGAGACGGTAATATTATCTGGTGATTATGAACTCGGACACAATGGTCTGCTATATCATCTTTGGCAGCCTGGATCTCATAGACGACGTCAAGCTATTAGACGCCAAATAGCTGTTCCAAGGAGCCTGATAGACGAAGTCATGTATGCCTGTCACGACGACCTGACAGCCGGACATCTCTCCTTCCAGAAAACGTATGACAAAGTACAAGAGAGATTTCATTGGAAGGGAATGTATTCAGATGTAGAGTTTTGGTGTAGATCATGCGTAGACTGTGCTACCAAGAAATCACCGAAAAACAGACCAAAGTGCCCATTGAACCCGCTACCGGCAGTTAATGGACCATTCGACAGAGTAGCTGTAGATGTCCTTGGACCGTTCCCGCCAACCTACAAGTCCAATAAGTACATTATTGTGTTCAGTGACTACCTAACTCGATGGCCTGAAGTATTTGCCGTAAACAATGCAGATGCAGAAACGACTGCGCGACTTTTTGTAGAGGAAATAGTGTGTCGTCACGGAGCGCCTAGAGAGCTACTATCAGATAATGGTAAGAACTTTAGATCAAACCTGATAAAGGAAATATGCAAATTAACAAATACCAGGAAAACTTTTACTACTGCCTACCACCCGGAGACCAATGGCCTAGTGGAGCGCTTCAATGGAACACTCACAACAATGTTGTCAATGTATGTGTCAGGACATCAGCGTGACTGGGACACCTTTATACCATACATACTGTTTGCATATAGGACCGCCATCCATGAGACTACAAAAGAGTCACCCTTCTTCCTAATGCACTTGCGAGATCCTGTTCTACCCGTTGAAGCCGTGCTCTGTCCGCCAACATTTTCTTACGCTGTAGCAGACGACTATAAGGAAGAGGCAAAAGTCCGCCTTCAAGAGGCCTACACGCTTGTCAAAGAAAACTTACAAAAATGTCAACAAAACCAGAAGGAACATCATGACCGTGCAGCGAAAGAGACTCATTATACTAAAGGTGACAAAATATGGTTATTTACTCCAACGACTAAATCTGGACTCTCTCCTAAACTTACCCACAATTGGCACGGACCATACGAGATCATCGAGCGATTATCTAATGTTACATACAGACTACAGGACCCTGATCACAAATCAAAAACTTTGACAGCGCATGCTAACAGGATGAAGCCGTACCTTGATCCTAATGACCGCCCTGATCACGACTATATCCCGGATGAGGACGTTGAATACGAAGACGAGACGGCCGATGACAACGGTCCCATTGTCAAAGTATTAGATATGATGCGGTCAAGAAACGACTCCAAGCGGTTAGAGAAACGTTATTTTGTGCAGTTTCAGAACGGACACACCCAGTGGTTAGGTGAAAATGAAATCAAAGACTTTAGGATTGTACAAGATTTTATTCAGTCAAAGAAATAAATAATTGAAGTGTATATATACGTAGGTTGTGTAAATAATGTATATATATAATGAACATTTGTTTCGAAAAAAAATGTAAAGATAAAACGCAAAAATCTAAGAAAAAAAAGGTAAAACATGAAATGTGTATGCATGTTAAACTATTTTGTTATTTCTGTGTGTAAGTAATGTCTCTTTATCTATGAATGTGTGATTCTTGTAAGCGATATCAAATTGTCATTATCAGTCTACTACATGTAATTTTATTAGTGTGTCGGGACGCCACACTTAAGAGGGGAGGTATGTCACAGAGTAATCGCCTGAATTAATTGTTAATTAATTGTAAATGAGTGAGTGATAGGTTGCAGGTGCGCAGCGCAGGCGTTGTAGCCCTATTTCCCAAGTGTGTAATTTTAGTTAGTTAGAGAGAAAGCGAGTGGACAAGCATGGATTTATAATTTGTTTATTTGTCATTTCTGTTATCGTTGTTTATTGTGCATGATAGAGTTCTGAGAGATGAAAGTGAGCATTAGATTGATTTGTGTGAGAAAGTGGGGAAAAAGAGATTTGGTATGGCCATGCCCGAGGAACACGTGTGAGAGAGAGGAGAACAAGTCTGAAAGTCAACGAGTGTGGATGTGTTTTTGTATTGTGAACAATTGTGATTTCTTATATATATATCTGTGTTGTAAATATGTAAATAAACAATGTAAATAAAAACTATAGTCATTCATTACCAGTGCCAGTGACAGGGAGGACCCCTGTCACACACAGTCTACGCATGATCTACACCAAAACTCTACATCTGAATACATTCCCTTCCAATGAAATCTCTCTTGTACTTTGTCATACGTTTTCTGGAAGGAGAGATGTCCGGCTGTCAGGTCGTCGTGACAGGCATACATGACTTCGTCTATCAGGCTCCTTGGAACAGCTATTTGGCGTCTAATAGCTTGACGTCGTCTATGAGATCCAGGCTGCCAAAGATGATATAGCAGACCATTGTGTCCGAGTTCATAATCACCAGATAATATTACCGTCTCACGGGCCTTTGAAGATAATTCAGGCAACTCTCCCTTCTCTAAATAATTCATGATAGCGGCTAGGAGAGGGTCATTTTTCTGACGGTCGCGGATGTCCTGATATGACCTTTTTGGTATCACATCTGCGTCTGCCTTAGCACAGGTGGCTGCTATAGGGGATTCGGCAGGAATTCGAGATAAGGCGTCTGCGTTTTGATGAACCTTTCCCGGTCGATGTTTAATGGTTATGTCATACTCTTGAAGAGTTAATGACCATCGCGCTAGGCGTCCTGCTGGATTCTTAATGTCCATAAGCCACCGTAATGGGTTGTGGTCAGTTATCACAGTAAATTTCCGGCCGAATAGATAGTGTCTAAAGTATTTCACACTCCACACAATGGCTAATGCCTCTTTTTCGATAACTGCATAGTTCTGTTCATTTGGTTTTAGACTCCTACTCGCGTACGCTATTGTCTGTTCACCATCTGGACCTTCTTGGGCTAATACGGCACCTACACCAGTGTCACATGCATCCGTGTACAGGATAAACGGAAGCGAGAAATCCGGATACCTAAGAATGGGAAAGCTGGTCAAAGCTGATTTGAAGAATTCAAACGCACTTTCGCAGACATTGTCCCAAATGAATTCGACACCTTTCCTTAAGAGCTTGTGTAAGGGAGCAGCCTTACTTGCAAAATCTTTTACAAACTTACGGTAGTAAGAGATGAGTCCCAGAAAGCTTCTAAGTTCGCTCACATTTGTTGGCCTCGGAAAGTTGTGAATTGACTTTACTTTCTCCGTGTCAGGTGATATTCCGTCAGCTGAGACTTTGTGTCCAAGGAACGTGACCTCCGTTTTTCCGAAGTAACACTTCTTCGCTTTTAGCTTTAACCCCGAATTTTCGAATCGTTTTAGCACTTCCTCAAGTCTTTTGACATGGTCGGAAATAGTTTCCGAAAAGACAATTACGTCATCTATATACACAAGACACGTGTTCCACAGTAATCCTGAAAGCACAGAGTCCATAAGTCTCTGGAATGTTGGCGCACTGTTGCACAGTCCAAATGGCATATAATTATATTCATAATGCCCTCCAAAGAAGGAAAACGCAGTCTTTTCTCTGTCACTTTCCTTAATGGGAACTTGGTGGTATCCTTGACACAAATCTAAGACACTGAAGTACTTGGACTTATTAAGTGCATCCAGCATTTCGTCGATCCTAGGGAGAGGGTAAACGTCCTTTTTGGTGACTTCATTTATTTTACGAAAATCGATGCACATGCGAACTTTGCCATCTTTCTTCGGCACCAAAACAATTGGGGCGGAGTACGGACTCTTAGACGGTCGCACAATTCCATTAGCGCACATTGTTTCTATCTGGGATTCCAGTAACATCCGCTGGCTGTGAGGAATCCTATAAGGCCTCAAGTGAATAGGTTTACTGTCCCCTGTGTCTATAGAATGTTCAACCAAATCCGTCTTCCCTAATTCATTATCACTGAAAGCAAACACTTTTCTATACTTATCTAATACCTTCGTAATAGACTTGCGTTCCGTTTCACCTAAATCACCTGATACATAGAAATCATCTATACCTTGCTCACCAGACTCAACGCTCTCATTTATCTCAATCCCATTCAAGTTCTTGTCATTACATACATCTTGCACACTCTCGCTAGTCGAACTTGCATCAGAAATAAATGAGATACATTCATCATTTATATATACAGAATCATTTGCAACATCAATATAGCATGCACAGTCCTTTAAAATGTCCAAACCTAAAATACAATCATACGGGAATTCACGAGCAACAAATGCATTATATACAACATCGGTTTGTTCACCAATTCTTAACCTAAAGTCACACTTCCCAACAATATCGACACGGTTGCCCGTTGCCGATGTAACACTAACTCCTCCAGCCGGCACCATACCACTCTGGCTTGCGAAAGCTTCATTTATAATCGTGACACTAGATCCGGTGTCGACCAACATCGTAGCACATTTTTCATTCACATATCCTACAATTTTGGCGGTACAAAATTTAGGATTTAATTGACAAGAAACAATATTTTCACATACATTTTTCACATTTTCAACACTTTTTTCACTACTTCCGGAAGAATTATCCTCTTCTCTTTTACGCAACCGGCTGTCTCTAGGAGGGTATTTTAGATCCTCTAGCCCTTTACCTCCACACAAAAGGGCGGACTTTAGTTTTCCGAATTGGCGCTTCTTTGTTGCTCATTGCAACGAACTGCTATGTGTCCTACTCTACGACATTTGTTGCAGATTGGTCTCCCGTCCGTAGTCCTAAGATTTCGGTCTGGTCGGGGGCGGAATCCGAATCCTCGGCCTCTTCCTCCTCGGCTTCCTCCACGGCTTTGTCCTCGAGACGGAGGAACAAATTGCTGTTTCGATGCGAATCTACCGATTTCAGTTGCCATCACTGACACCTTGGCGGTCAGGTCTGCGAGTGACTTTTCCAGTTCTTCCGTTCTCGTAGGAGCGTAAGACATAGATGCCACAGTTCCTCTGGCCATTGGGGCATCTGCCAGGAAGTTGTTACATTCTTCCCTCTTCGCATGCCTGAAAGCTTCCTCAAACGTCTTAGGGTTAGAAAGTAACACATACCTCTTGATTTCAGGCCGCAATCCTTGGACGAAATGCTCTTTAGTGAGGGTTTCCTTTTGCCTCCCAGGCATGTCCATGTAGGCACGCGTAGCAAGCTTCGTTATGTTCGACGCATAATCTTCTACGGTTTGCATCTCTGCCTGTTTGTATCCGAACAAGTTGGAATAATACAGAGATTGCAGTTCTTTAGGAATAAATCTTTCCCGCAGAGCGTCACAAACGGAACGATAGTCATCTTTCACATCGTCGTCTAAAGATTCATAATAATCTGCAGCTTGATCTCGGAGGAATGCAGGTATCGTTATGCATTTTCTTGGTTCGGTCCAGAAATTAGCTCTGGATATTCGATCAAAGTTCTTAATCCATGAATCAAAGTCTTCGTCGAGTTTCCCGTAGAATGGGGTAGGCTTAATCAGGTTGGACGGCTGTCTAACTTCAGGCACAGCTTCGGGAATAATATCCTCAACTGGCTCCTGTCTCTTCTTCCGTGGCATCTTTACAGTATTTGACCAAAAGTTAATTTTCCAAAGTACATGTCGAAATATTTAAGATGATCTCATCCGACCGCTGGCCACCATAATATGTGACAGGGGTCCTCCCTGTCACTGGCACTGGTAATGAATGACTATAGTTTTTATTTACATTGCTTATTTACATATTTACAACACAGATATATATATAAGAAATCACAATTGTTCACAATACAAAAACACATCCACACTCGTTGACTTTCAGACTTGTTCTCCTCTCTCTCACACGTGTTCCTCGGGCATGGCCATACCAAATCTCTTTTTCCCCACTTTCTCACACAAATCAATCTAATGCTCACTTTCATCTCTCAGAACTCTATCATGCACAATAAACAACGATAACAGAAATGACAAATAAACAAATTATAAATCCATGCTTGTCCACTCGCTTTCTCTCTAACTAACTAAAATTACACACTTGGGAAATAGGGCTACAACGCCTGCGCTGCGCACCTGCAACCTATCACTCACTCATTTACAATTAATTAACAATTAATTCGGGCGATTACTCTGTGACAATAACTTGGGGCAGTTTACGCTTTATAAACCGCGAAGCGGTTTATATGAAAGCGTAAACTGTCCCAAGTTTTGTTATATCGGATAACATAAGTTGAAATAAGCTTCATTCCTTATAATTTAATTTCAGGGTAGACAATAAAACAATATTTCCTCCGGAAAAAGGCTTCAAATTGAGCATTATTTTAAAATTAACGTCAAGCGGAGTAATACGTTTTTGACGTAACTCATTATGACGTAGGCAAGTTATGTTATACAAAATGGATAAAACCGTTTAACCCATCAAATGACGTGTTACAACTAAAATTAAATTATTGTTCAATAAAAAATATGTAGAAATTGAACAGTATTCAAACACAAAAGTCCGTCTAACATCACAAATCAGAAGCAGAGCACCTTGGATCAGGTGTCATGGATAAACTAATCATATTTGCCATAGATTCTCAGAAAAAATACATATATTGTTTTAAAAATCAGTTTAATTTTCTTAACCGAGAACATTGACATAACTGTGTTAAGATGATCAAACATCTACTTTAAAACCTGTGGATGAGATCAGTTTATTATAAATTGACAGTAGTATACAGTTTAACTTTCAGACTCTATGATTTTTTACTAAAATGCATACTTTAATACTAAAGTTAAATTTACTGTGATGTACTATGGTGAAGCCTCAGTAAATCGTGTTATAAAATGTTTTACTGATCAATCATCCCTTTTGATAAACCATCTTGAACATGGTCGGAATACTGTATATCTTAGACAGAATAGTACACTTTCATAATTAAAAGAAAAGTCATATAAAATGAAATATGTGGAGCTAACGTATATTATTTGAGCTCAAAAATTCATTTAACGTTTCAAAATAGGAGAGAAGAAAACAGGGACCTCCAAAACATCATAGGTAGGATCAGGTACCGTGGAGGAGTGAGCATGACCTTCCGACCGGTCAAACCCGCCGTGTACTCTTTGTCATGATCGGGAAATAACGAGAAAAAATCTGAGAACAACTCAGTCTTTAGATAATGGCCTAACAATAAGTATGAAAAAGTCAGTCAGCATTTGCATTGACCTGATTTGCAGAAAAAAAGACATTGTATTGACAAAAGATCTTACGAAATAATGACTTTAAACGAGACTGCTGATTTCTTGCTTCATCAACGTGTTTGTCAATAGCTTACCTTGTTTTTAACGGATATTTTTTCAAGGCTCACAGTTTTTTAAATTTTGATAATCAGAGCAAACTGATTTATGAAAAGTCTTAAACTATGGTATTTTGCAGTTTCTTTACATATTGCAGTATTTTTTTGTTATAATTTCTTGTTTCTCTCTTTTGATACTCCTTTAGCTGCAGGTATAATTCCAGTTTGAACAAAATTGTCATTTTCTTTCAAACTCTATTAATCTTATTGATTTTGCTTGTGACAGTTTGAAATAGGATTTCTTAAGGGACTTTGGGGATAAAGTGATTTAATTTATTTGTTTTAGACTTTAAAGATCATTTGTGTGTGCTTCAAAATATAAATTGAGCAAACAAACTCCCCTGCCACGCATTGCTAGTGTCTAATATACAAATATCAACCCCAATGCATTGAAGCTGAATGTAGTGACATTAAAAATTAATCTGTCTCTCACCATCTGTCTTACACCCCCAATATCAGCCTACATTTAACTGAAAAGAAATAAAACTTAGTGGATACAGTTTTCTAAAGAAGGGATTATATTGAAGTTGTTTGATTGAAGAAAAAAGTGTAAAAAGGAGAAAAGAGGAAGTTGGTTTAAAAAAAAGATGGGACATTTTAGAATTCACCTCTGTTTAAGGAAGATTCTTTATTTGCTTGAAGTTATCAACTTACTTTGAGGTCATTTTACAAGAAGAATGCTTAAAAAAATGTATCATAAATCAAACTTCTTTATCTTGATTTTGATGAGACCAAAATGGAAATTTTGAGATAACCAAGAATTTGAAATAATGAGGTCAGAAAACTTACAATACTGTTTAATCATTTTAATTTGTGTGGGGGGGGGGGGGTGATGGTTGGGGTTATCGTTCTTGGACAAGCAAAATTTTACATGTTCATTGGGATGTAATTTCGTGGGTTTCTCCTTTACATGATTTTAACATTTTATCATAAAGCTTTACTGTTAGATAACCATTAACTTGTTTTTCTAGTAAAAGATCATGAAACGAATGTGTCAGACTCTGTGGTGTCTTTTATTTCAAACTCACCGGGATTAAATATCTACATTACCGAGGTCTACAACATTATGTTCAGCAACTGAGTAATAAGTAAATAAAGAATACATATATTTTCTCAAATAGAAATTGAGTTGCACGTATATAAATATATACATAATACTTAAAATATCGTGTTCAAAATATGCTTAATACACGTTTAAATGTAAAAAACGAAACAAAATGATGTTTTTGCATAGAACATAATAGGAAATATCATTATTTACATTTTAAAATCAATTGGTCTAAATTAATTTGATCAAATAGGTGTACTTCATTTTCTTAAACAACTTTACTACAAGCACTTCACAAAGATCAAACTTTACAACACTCACAACTAGTATATATATTACAGAATATCATCACCGGTATTAGAAATTCTTTGACAAAAAAAGGTCATACGTTTAGCTTCTTTAGAATCTAGATACTAGTATCACCATTTTGACAGGTTCATATATTTTTTCTATATACATGAAGAGATGTACGCACTAGCACAGTCACAAAACGGTAATATGGACAATTGTCTTTTATATCCACACCCCACCTTTTACATATAGCTTCGTGGTGTTATGGTTGCAGTTTTGTTTGAGAGTCACGGAGTAAGAATTTGATCCTTACGTTTCGTGTTTGAATCCCACAGTTAAAAGT
>NW_026919773.1:0-16614 GCF_032062105.1 Saccostrea cuccullata
GTTATACAAAACATTTTTTAACACTGTCCATTCTGACTCAATAAGCCCCACATCAAGTTCCTTATTCAGTAGTTGTTGGCGGTAATGATCAACCAAAGTCTGCACCATCTCATCACCAAAATCTACAAAACAATTGATAATTTTCAGATTTAAAAATGATTTCAACAATTACATTTACATACCTGGGTACATAAAACTTGAAAAGATTTGTAGTAATAATGAATAGTATACTGATATACATATATATATCAATCATGATAAGTAACATTGGTTTAAATAAAAGCTAGCTACTGGAATGAATATTTTAGTCCAACTATTTACATATTTAATAGCCATTTAATACCAGTAGCCTCTTCCAGTGTTGCAGGCCAGGATGTGAGATCAGCAATTTTGGTTGCATTTTTCACTCCATCATTCACATCACTGAACCTGCCCTCCAAACTATCTGTCAAACCTTTCAACACTCTTTTTATTTGATCAGAGGATAATTCATTTCCACAGAGTGTCTCCCCTTCAAACTGATCTCCAGCTTCAACAATTTTTCTAAATTCAGGACCAGGTCTGGAAATGTGAATCACTAGCATGCTTAGACATAACAAAGCAAGAAAGCTGTGCAACTACACATCCAATATTAATTTGATTAGTATTCTACTAGGCTATTTTAATAATATTGGAAATAGAAAGTTACAAAGAAGCTAGGGCTAAGTGGAACACACATGATATATGTACATATATATTATATAAATGTGCAAGCAAGCAGAGATTGAGAGAGACAGAGGTTTCCAATGTAATATATGATCAATCGTGAAAAAGCATCCTTAGTAAAGGTGAGTACACATGCGTGCAATGATAATATTGACACATGAAAAATTCATTCACCTGTTTTCTAGCTTTTTAATGTTTGCAATGGTACATTGCAATTCTTGGTGGACTTCATAAAAACATGTTGCTCTCGTTTGTAGACACATGGAGAACTTGGTTAGAACACCAACAAGATCAGTAAGGAAATGAGCAAAGATGATAACATCCTTAGACCGCAGAAGTTTGACCAAGTACTTTGCCTTTGACTGTGTTGCTGACTGTCCACTTCTTTTACAAGCAACCTGCCTGTTAATTTATTACACTTTAACAACATTCTTAAATTATAACCTGTAACTTCACATACAATGATACACTTACATAAGAAATACAATAAATTTAAAAAGTCTCATTATTTCAAACCTGGCTAAGGTGTGTGACAAAGGCTTTATAGCCTTTCCACAAGCTCTTTAATGCTGTCTGCACATGGCCCAGCCACCTTGTTCCGCCTATCCTGGTAGGAAGACTTTGGGACATGCCAAGGGCAACGAAAGTATTCTTTAAATTTTTGGTTTGGTTGGCACTTTTGTGGTAAAATTTGAAAAGTTCATCTAGCAAGCAATGCACCTTAGTAAATGCTGGTGCTACCTATAATTATACATGTGAAAATTGTAAGCCATGACAAAATAATTTTATCATTATTTTTTTTTTTAATAAGAAAATTACTGATTAGAAATTAGGTTTAATAAATTAATTCCCTCACCTTCAAAGCAGCTTTATAAGCCAGCTCAACCCTGTGAGACATGCACTGGACCATGATGATAGACTGACTAACATTCCTGCGGAAATGTGCTATCACACCATTGAGATGCCCTGTGTTCACTGATGCACCATCTCCAGCAAACGCAATAGTTTTCTCAAGAATATCTTCTGCAGAAATGTTTTTAAAATGCAGTGCCTTTTTAATTGCATTGTAAATTCCTTCTGAATTTGCTGACTCACATTCAATCAACCCAAGAAAAAAACAATATGGAACACCTCTGTGAGCAAAATGAATGTAGACTATCTCATTTTCAGACACTGAAATATCTGTCGACCCATCAGACATGATTGTGCAAAAGTTAACTTGTGCTAGTTTTTCTTCTATCTTCTCTCTTTCAACCTCGGCTATGGAAACCATGAACTCTTTACAACTTTTGTGGTTCTTATAAGTACTACCTAAATCAACACCTTTCTTCTCATCAAGTTCACATAACCACACGTAATCTGTAATAGGTCTCGACTTTTTGGCTATGGCATGTGCATTTCGAAACAGTTTCTCTAGTTTTAAAACAGTAGCATGGTTTAATGAATGAAGTATTTTTTCTGCAGAACTTTCGCCTAATGGCTTGTTTCTAGAAATTGTAAATTCTACAGCATATTTGTGACCTTCCGACTTTTCATGTGTTGTAAGTGCGTCATGTCTAAGGTTTGTTGAACCTACCACAAACGGTCCATTTGCATATCGCTTTATTCTGTCGGATGCGCTCTTCTTAACTGCCAACGGTCCATACACCCCCCGACATTTTTGACAAAAGAGCTTTCCGTGGGTTTCATCGCTGATTAACCACTTGAATTCTTCCTTCCAACGAGGAACTATCGTTCTGCATCTTTTGTTTTGGTCATATGCCTTATTTTTTTCCTTTGAGTCAAGCAAAGGACGCTTTTTCTGGCGTCGACAGCCCCAAAAACTTACGCATCATCTTGCATTCATTATTGCCGAATATGAATTGTATTGTGCACGCTGGTTGGCTGAAACATTCATACAGACCAATGAGCGAATAGATAACAATTTACATCTTACCTAATTCAAAACGATACCGAGAGTCTGCAGATTGAGATTTTTGTTAATGAGGTAAACGAAGTAAAAATAGAAAATAGAAATTCTGGGTTTAAAAATAGTTTTTAACTATTGAAATTAGCCCGACCACCGGGCTGTCATCTGAAGTTTTGTACCCGCCCGCCTGAGAAACAGACCGTCTCGGGCGGTCGGGCGGGCTGTAATTTCCAACCCTGTATATATACAAAAAATAATGTACAAGATACATGTGAAATGGCAGAAATATTCATATAAAGTAACAAAGATAACTATAGAGGACAGACTTTTTCATATACTCTATTTATCTAACAGCATAGTTTAATCAATAGTTTGGAGTCAGCAGATGACAACAATTCTGATAATTTGAAAAAAACTTTGGACTATTACAATATTTCTGGGAAGATATTTTTTTTTCTACATTCGGAGAAAAATTTACATTCAAAATGCAAGAGGGAGACTATGCTAAGGTATCATTCCCTCTAACTTTCAAAGATATACTTAAAAAAAGTAAATGTATCTTTTCAATGTTATCCTTTATCCTATATATATATAATTATATATTAATCCAAAGTCTCTTCTTGTCAATAGAATTAAAAAAAAACAACTTTCAAACACTTTTTAAATTTTATAGTCATACATGATTAGTAATTTTAGTAATTTTTCTTCAGGTCTTTCAAGGCATCTTGTCTGCTTTGCCTACACCACCAACCGTGGAGATGTTCATGGTGGATTTTGAGCAGGGTGAGTTCAACAAATACAATAAATACAATAAAAAATAAAAATGAATTAATGATTAATCTATTTGTAATTGTAAAATAAAAATGAAAGAATAATGTTTCTGTTTGTAATTGAAATAATTATTTAATTGATATCAATATGATTGATTTCTTTAAGAATACAAAAAAATACTTAACATTTTTTTGTTGTTGTTTATATAATCTAATATCTTGACCATCATTTCAGGAGCCTGGAAAGCTATCCCACAGAAATCTAAAAGATATAATTTATTGATATTTTAGAATTATGAAATAATCACCAGCATATTTTGTTCATTCCTTTACCAGTATAAGTCTGCAGAAATGTTTTGACATGTTTGTGTACTGTGAATAATTAAAAATTAAAACACTCAGACAATATTATGAATTAAATAAATATCCAACCAAGACCTATAATTTGTTTGAATTTTCAATTTGTTTCTAAGGGGAAAATGCTCAGATATAAATTATTATCATATTTCAATTGAATTTAATTACATCCTTGCCCTAAAATCATTAAAAAAAAAACACCTATACTTTTGACTTCAATGTTGACAACCAATTAATGACACGTATTCCCCTTATACCTGAAACCATACACCTGTAATTGCTACCGAATATCCATGTGTATACCCTATAGTGTGAAGCCCTGAACCCTCCTATTTACCTGTATATACATATATAAGTAGGTCGAAACCACTCGGGTCGTTACCACGCGGGTCGAACCCAGAATGGGTCGTAACCACTCGACACCAATATTATCATCCGAATAAATAGAGGTGGTAAAAATTAAAAAATAAATTTAAAAAATCCGCTTTAAAAGAACTCATTTGTACATACACACAGAGCACTATTAAACTATTATATTGAGCATTCATTTTATTAAAAGGCGAAACGTAGCCATTTTACAACATATAGTATGGAACACATACATGTACGGTGCTTGGAGGCCTACGTTGTCTATTTATTACAGGGAAGTAAATTAAGTATGTCATATCACTCAAATTTCCCTTTCATTTCTTGCAATATATGTACGAAAGGCTAAGAATATTAGATAAATTCCAACTTTTCAAAATGGCGTCAGAAACAAAAGTTGTCTACGACAGTGAAGATTTGGGGCCCAATATTACAATTATTTACCGTAAAAAATTAACAAAAATATACATACACTAATCCTTGGTTGATGTTCCCTGCATTTATCACAGTCTTAAAGACACTGGGTGGTGAAAACATCATTAACTTTTCACATTTACCAGCTGCTTACACCTTCTTCTTCGTCCTTCTCAATCCTCGAAAAATGGCGCCTCGATAAATTGACCAATGAAAATAAAGCACCTGCAGAGCGATGCAGGATGGGGAAAAAAATTCATTATGATTAAGTATGATTATGACATCTTATATTAGAATTTAATGAAGTTTTTCCCTGTTCATGGAATAAAGAGGGGGCTCCTAAATATTTTTTGCCGATACGATGTGTCGGCCTAGTATAGATCGAAAACGTTTTTTAAAAAAAAAATCGCTTGTGCCACCTAGAGAAAAAATTCTTTCTGGAATAACAACTCAAATTATTTGATTTTGGGGTGGGGGTTTTGGGGCTTGGTTGTAGGTATAGTGGCCGTCCTAGCTGAAAGTAATACCCCCCCCCCACTCCTCGCTACTTTTAACGGTTGTAATTATGAATTTTATAATGTCACATCATAACGATGTATATTTTTTAAAATGTGCTAAAAGGCATTAAAATGAGCTACAATATAATTATTACTGGTGAAGGTGATTGCTGAATTGCTTCTATATTTGCTATATTGTATTTGAAACCTATTGGCCTTTAGTTAAATAAATTTCCCACATGATTTTAACATGTAGTATTGTTTAATTTATCAGAATGTCAAAACCCCCTTTTTTTAGGAGAGTTATCACAAGGTGGAACAAAACTAATATCTAGTCAAAGGCAGGAAAAATTAACAGTATATTAATTCAGTATTTTAGTCGTGACTGGTATAATTGGGTCATTGGAAAGATTTTGTCAAAATTCATATACTGTCGATAGATACTTGTTAATCTGAAGGGCTGTGAGTTTATGCACACAACTTTAGCTGGTCCCGCCCTGTATCTCTTCTCATGTACTTTTTTTTCGTTCAGGAAATTTGGTAAAGCATGCAAGTAAAAAAAAAAAATTCCCGGTAAGTTTATTACCCAAACTGAAATTACTTACCTGCAGGCCTAGTCTAGTCAAATTTAAGAACACGCATATATTTATATATATATATATATATATATATATATAAGAGTAATTTACAGCATGTAGAAAAAAAAGTAGTGGACAACGTAGATAAAGAAATGTTTGTAGTTGTATTAATTAAAAACCTTCTCATCTTTATATAAAGACATCAACAGAAAATGCACAATAATACAATAAACACACTCAGTTCTTTTAATAGATTGCCTTAGCATGCACTACACACCAAAAAGCCGTTGTTCTTAAGAAAAAACAAAATATAAATGTAAAATTTTACAGATTTTTCTTTAGTTACATGTAGAGCAATGGCCTTTGGAGGGGAAAAATGGTTTTTTAATATATACAGTGTGCATTTGGACCTTTGTTTCATGCGAAAAGTGCAGATGTTTACTATACAGGGATCTGCGAACATATTTAAATTCAAAAGAAATTAAGAAAAAAAAACGTTTTTATATGAATATTAATATTTTTCTTATATTTTAATCATTATTTTATAGATGTCTTTGTAGTTGGATTACAAATTTAACACAAAACATCAACAAGACTATTAATTAAGTACCGTTTTAATGGCATTGATCTACATAAAGTGATTATGATTTAATATAATTATACACGACGAGTATTTATATTTATTCTATACCTATGGAAAATTATTTAATTTTTAAACGGGATTATTTTATTTTAAATCAGTAATGAACATTGAAATCGAAATTCTAAATAGCTTGTTCTTTCATTGAACTTCTTAAAATAAAATAGGTTATTTTTTGAATAAACTATTTTCTCTTGTATAACTTATGATTATTTACAATAATTTTTAATGATAATAAATAACACAAATCATCATCTTAATTTGCGGAGACTGTGTGTGTACATGCTTGACAACAGCCCATTGTTCCCTGTAAGTAAAAACCCTCTCAAATCACATAGAATATACAAAAAATACACAGTGACAGGTGTCTCCTGTCTCCAGGTGTCTTCGCGGCACGTGTCTCCACCTGATATGGCACGTGAGGACAGTTGCCCGTAGTTACACAGGCCGTACCAACGTTTTCAAATATGCTTTTTAGAGGGGGGGGGGAGGGGGCTTCCCAAGAAAAAAATGACAAGCAAATAATAATTATTAAAATAAATAAATAAATAAATAAATAAATAAATAAATAAATAAATAAATAAATAAATAAATAAATAAATAAATAAAAATAATATCTTAAACAATATTTACTATAGCAAATAGTAGCCAAGTATACTCAGACCCCCATCTCACTCGATGAATGATTTTTTCTGACCAGTTTACATTGATTTCTATGTAACTCTTGTACTAATTCTTACTCTTCTATATTATGTCTTTAATCAGTAATCACAACTTCTCTCTGTACGTACTGCACTCATTCTTCTCTATTCCAATTCACGCATTCTATACGAGTTTACCAAGACTAATGTGATAAATCCAATTTGAAATTAATTTGCGCTCACGGTCATGAAATATTAAATTTTATTACATAGAAATACACTTTAAGTTATTTTTACTGTTTGAAGGGGGTGACCGAGTTAATTCTTTTGATACAGTTTGTGTACACTTTTGAAAAAAATCTATAATCGGGAAAAAGTGTGGTAACCTCAGAAAATATTTAACTTTTTGTAAAATAAAAAGTACATGTAGTTAGCAAAATTAGTATGAGATATAATTTCAAAGTTTCCCTACCCGGGAAACACGGGAAAACTACAGATTGATGGCTTCCATGTCGGGAATCTATAAGGAAACCACTGAGGCATGTTTTCATGGTTTCCTATCTTGGGAAACTTACGGGAAACCACAGGTTGATTGTTTCCATGTCGGGAATCTCATGGAAACCACTGAAGCATTGTTCCACGGTTTCCTATCTTGGGAAACTTTCCGGGAAACCACAGGTTGATTGTTTCCATGTCGGGAATCTACGTGGAAACCACTGTGTGGTTTCCATAAAATGGAAACTATATGGAAACTACTGATGTCACGAGTCCATATGTTCCATCGGGTTTCCAAATTTGGGAAACCTGGTTTTTCATCCAGTGCATCCTGTTTGGTTGAAAACCAAGGGAGTTATAGCTATGTAAAGCATAAGCCAATCAGATTGCAGCACACGTGCATGCACGCGTTTTCAAAATAATTGCTATATATCTTATTGTAGGATATATTTAAATACATGCCTATATTTAAAATTTCAAAGGATTTCGTCAAAAAACAAGAAAGATATTGAGACTTTAGTTTCAGCCAATCAGAGCGAAGCGCACGTGCATGCGCGTGAGATCTTGCTTTTTTGACCATGTCATCTTGTCTATGCTTCTAATATATACTTCTAATATGAGTTTTAAAGCATATCATCAATAATTTAAATAGTTACGTCTGTATCAATAATATTGGACATTTCTCGTGTTGCACGTGCGAGCTCTTGCAAGCACACGTGCATGCACATGCTTTCATGATATTTCTTTTATTACGGGCTGTAGATCTCCCTAATGTATGACTTTGTTCAAAATTTCAAATGATTTTATCAAAAAACAAGAAAGATATTGAGACTTTAGTTTCAGCCAATCAGAGCGAAGCGCACGTGCTTGCACGTGCGATCTTGCTATTTTGACCATGTCATCTTGTGCATACTACTCATATATCCTTACATTATGAGTTTCAAAACATTTCGTCTAAAAATAGAAAAGTTACGGTTATATCCATTATATATTGGTCATTTCAAGTTTTGCACGTGCACGCTCTTGCAAGCACGTGCGCGCAAAATGACCTTGATTCCGCAAATCTACATAACATGCCTACTTACCCTAAAAAGGTTTCCCCTTAATCGGATGTGTACTTTACAAGATCATTCGCGGACAAAATTTTCCCGAGAAGAAAAATAATAATAATAATAACTAGTGCTAATTGTAACGGGGACCGTTACAGATGTTCCCCAAACGCTCCCCAACTCCCTTTCATAGTCATATTCCCTGTAAGCGTAATTAAATAAGACAAACTCTCTGCATTTGAGACTTAAACAACGTTTACCCAGAAGTGTACCATGTTCATTCAAATTTTATCATTGCACACTTGAGCATGTGAATGCATGTGCGTAATGACCATACCATATTGTCTACACAATCTATGTACTTGAATATGCTAAATATTAAAGTATTTAATCCAAAATTATAAAATAAAACAAACGCTCATTTAGGTGTATTTTTGATTTTACCCATTTAACGTGCACGCACGTGCATACATGAGCATGGTGACCATACCTTCTTGTAGAAGTCTATTACATCTATCTATGTTCTAAATCCCATCCCGTTTGGTTGAAAACCAATTGAGTTATAGCTGTTTAAAGTTTCAGCCAATCAGATTGCAGCGCACGTTTACGCACATGTATGCATGTGCTTGGTGACCATACCTTCTTGAAGAAGTCCACTATATATATCTATGTTCCAAATCCCATTCGGTTTGGTTGAAAACCAAGGGAGTTATAGCTGTTTAAAGTTTCAGCCAATCAGATTGCAGTGCACGTACACGCACGTGTATGCATGTGCACAGTGACTATATCTTCTTGTAGAAGTCCATTAAATATATCTATGTTCCAAATCCCATCCTGTTTGGTTGAAAATCAAAGGAGTTATAGCAATTTAAAGTTTCAGCCAATCAGATTCCAGCGCACGTGCATGCACGTGCTTTCATGATCATTGCTATATATCACGTTGTAGGATATCGTAATACATGGCTATGTACAAAATTTCAAATGATTTCGTCAAAAAACAAGAAAGATATTGAGACTTTAGTTTCAGCCAATCAGAGCAAAGCGCACGTGCATGCGCGTGAGATCTTGCTATTTTGACCATGTCATCTTGTCTATACTACTAATATATCCTTACATTATGAGTTTCAAAGCATTTCATCAAAAAATAAAAAAGTTAAGGCAATATACATTATATTGGCCATTTAACGTGTTGCACGTGCGCGCTCGTGCAAGCACGTGCGCGCAAAATGACCTTTGTTTGGCAAATCTACATAACATGTCTACTGACCCTAAAAACATTTTACCTTAGTCGGATGTGTAGTTTACAAGAACACTCGAGGACAAAATTTTCCCAGGAAGAAGAAAAAAAATAATAATAATAACTAGAAAAGAAACTCGTTGCGAGCAACGAGAGGTCTTCCGTCCGATTCAGAAAAAAAAAACGTAAAATCAAACTGAAAAAAAGTGATTTTAAAAATCGGAAACACGGGGGGTCGAACCAGGGTCGCCAGCGTGAAAATCCATTGCGGTACCCATTATAACCCGCTTCAAATTTAACATTCGAATATCGCGAGATTGCTTTTTTTGATTCCAACAAACTTTACAATTTTTTTAAAAATTCAGTTTGGAATTATGAAATGAGAGCTAGCTTGCCGAACTTTGCTCAAAATGATCACATCCAAATTTGTTACTTGAGTTTTAACAGTAATTTTAGGATAGATATTCTATTAGTGATGAACAGATGATATTGTTTTCTTTCCTTTTTCGATATGCATTCAACTTTTTATTCCATGCAACTGCATATACAGCCATGCCAATGTCTTCTTAAGTCGGGTCACGATACATTATTTTGTGCCAAACGTAACGCTATTCCTTTGAAATGTTTGATCTATTGAATGGATGTGATAACTTCAATGAAAATTAGAAATGTATGTCCTTATAACCGGAATTTCTAGCGTTATAAAGTATATTTATCACATTGTACAAATATAATATCGTATACAGCCAAGTGACACTAAAGCAGTGAAATCAGTAAGATTTTCCACGAATTTTGTATCCTGTTTACCCCCAAAGTAGAGATGAGTTACACGTTCATGAAAAGACTGGAATATTTCATTTAAAAAAATCGAGCGCCCTCAGACGGTCTAGGAATCTGATACTATTTATGTTCAATAACTTGCATTTATCACAAGAATATTCATATATCCTTTAATAAACAATCTTTAAAAAATGTTTTTCTTATTTTTGTCTTTTCTGTTCATTTAATATGTCACAAGCCTTAGTGAAAAAATAAACAGAAGTCAAGTAAATTCAGAAACATAGTGTATATGAATAAGGCAAGTTTCTTGAAAAGCTATTTCTTAAAACCTTGGTTTAGAATAAGTTTTCCCTGGTGCAAAACCAAAGGTTGAAGTCGTCGTATTTCCACTTGTAGTGATGTTGTATTCTACTTTGAGATGCAAACAAAAGCAATTTGAATAGACGTTTGAAGAAACCTTACAATAAAACTATACTCAATGCAATGTAATTGCGACGTGGCAATCCAAAGAATCCTTTGCATTTCAGAAATCTTTTTGGTAAAAGTTTCGATCATCTAAACGCTCAGCTGACCTTCTAGAACCCGACTTGCTTAATGGCAATTTTACCGGAGACGCCCCGCCATCTTGGACACGCTTCAGATTTTCAATTGCAAATATCTAGTGTGTGGATTGATCAATTCTTAAATAAATGATATATTAGGCCTTTCAAGTAGGGTCTCTGTTAACATTAATTATATCAAAGAAAAATATTGAAAAACAAAAAAAGTTGAAAAAGTGCACATTTTGAATTCACTTCCTGTAGCGACCGGAAGTATTGACGACGCAAACGAAGGCAAAATTGCACATCTATAAATCATGGTCTATCATCTTTAACAAGTCTCCAGCTAATATCTTGAGCCGTTTTTGAGAACATTCGAAGACAAAATTGCATTTTAAAATCAGGAAAATGCCCATAACTTGGCACTGGTAGCGAATTTTCCAAAAAACGGAATTTTATATAAAAGTCATGTAATGACCTATAATTCCTGAAATTTTCATTGAAATCCACCGAATAGTTTACGAGAAATCGCCTGCACAAAATTTTGTCTAAAAAAAAAAGAATAATAATAACTAGATGAGATCTCGTTGCGAGCAACGAGTAGGTCTTCCGTCTGATTTTTCGATAAGATATGATCTTGACAATGATCTTTGTTAAATCATAATGATATCAAGACTTCACTCCTTTGATTAAATTCTTTTACGTTCTACTATAAAATTATTAAATACATGTTGTTATCATAATGGATGAAAGTCTTTTGGCCCCTAAGGGCCCCTTATTTGAGGGGTCAGATCCTTTCTTCCTATCAAATGATCAGGTTTCTATTTTAAAGATTTTTTGTTCAACTACTAATAAGATATTTCTTTTCGTTCTCGCGCTATGAAGGATAGAAAAATTTAGGGGCCAATCCTTTATATACTTAATGGGATGTTTTTGCATATATAGAATGATTGTATAATGTTTAAAAGACAACACTGAGCATCTTTTACTCGATATCGCTTATCAAAATATTTTCCCTTTTGGAGATATAAAGAATCCAAGAATCAGCATTTTGGTCCCTTATGACCCCTTATTACGTAACATATTATCACGATTTTACAATGCATTGATGCAGATTGTTATGATAAACATTTTCGTTTCAGTTATTTATAACAAAAAATTGATATATAAAGAGTTATAGATGAGAGAATTTTGGCCCCTGTTTGCCCTTTATTTGAGGGGTTACACCCCTTTTCTTTATATCAAATGATAGAAAATCTAATTCTGAACAACTTTTATTATCTATCTTTTAACAAATTATTGACAGGTATCAAGATATTCAGAGAAAACGTGTTAAATTTTGCGAGAGATTTCCGAGCCTATTTTTCGGCTCAGGTGAGCTTCAACGCCTTTTGCGCTGGAAAGATATAGACTCAAAAAAGCAATTCAGCAATCCTTCCTCTACCATCACTGAAAATCTCAAGTCAATATCTTCATTCGTTTTTCAGTGATTGCCAGGACAAGCCGACCCTCTAAAAATCAGTAAATGGTCCATATCTCACGACCGGAAGTGACGACGTACATATAAAGAATTTCCAATAAGGTTCAGACCAATGTCTATCAGATCTGAAAGTTTCGTGAAAAATCGACCCAGCCGTTTCCAGAACTCGCGTGCACAAAATCGGTAAGAAAAAAAAATAATAATAATAATAATAATAATAGGGAAAAAGAAACCGAACGAAAACAATAAGGTCTTCCGTTGGAGACGGAAGACCTTAATAATAAGAAACAATAGAATCACTATAAGGTCTTCCGTTGAGACGGAAGACCTTAATAATAATAATAAGAAACAGAGTAAAAACAATATGTTCCCCAACTTCGTTTGGGGAACATAACTTAGCTCACTGCACAACTAAGTACCTGAGGATATGAGCTAATTTCTTCTTTACTATTTTTATCTGTTAAAATTATTTTACTTAATTTCCCCTTCATAAGTTGACGTCTAGCCATTTAATGTTCGGTAAAAATATTGAAATACGATTATGATTGTTGAACCAGTAATTCTTTTAACAACTGTAAAAATGTATAAATGTTACTGTCAGTAACGATCGAGATACCTTTCAGTTATGTCAATCCAGACTTGATGTTTTTTCTGGATTGTGAGCGATGGGTCAAACTTCCCACGAATAACAGCCCATCGCTCAGAATCTGTGACGAGGTCCACCAGCGTCTCTATAGCTACCTCGGTCCAGTTAGCTTTTCTCTCTTCCATATTCATATGATATTGATATTGCGATGATTGTTGCATAAATCGTCTGCTGTAACCACAGTTACCTTCTTTGTCAGAAGAGTTCCAATAAGTTGATCGTAACTCGGAAGTCGTAAGTGCTACGTCTACGACATGTTTTGTGAAACGCTCGTATGCGTTCACGTGAAATAATCGCAAACGTAATCGTAAGTTTACGATCTACGATTTGTTAGTGAAACGGTCGCTCTGCACCTTTGATAAACCTCCTGTAGATGTGAAGATCATGTGCTTTTTCTTATCTATACGGTTACATGTAGGTGATGTAAAAGGTGAAGATAAAGAACCGCGATCGATCTAAAAATCTATTTTTAATAAAAAATACAAATATGTGATATATGTCTGCGCCAAGCCCCGGTGACTTGATTTCGGTACGCAAGCAAAAGGCTAATTTTGGCTTATTTAATATTATCAAATTATAAAGGTTTGACACCTTCAAATCCAATGGATTATGACGTCAAACTTATATAAAAAATCTATTTTTAATACAAATATGTGAACAAAATTGACCTCTGGGAGTTCTAGAGGTGGATCAGGTGGCAAGGAGAAGTAAAGATATCAAGTTGACCGGTTAAACCAACCGTGAGGCTGGGATTTGATGAACAAAGACTAGATAGATGAAAGGTCTCTTTCAAAGCTTAAGATTATACAAATAAGTGTTGTTCTTTTCCGATTAGATCAATAAGCCATGCTTAAAGCATAAAGTCATTGAAAACTAATTTAAAGATTTATATTTTATATCTATTAGAAATTGATTGTATTATTGTACTAAGAAAATCTCGGTTGTTATGAACTTTTCATGTTTCCCCGTAAATCCTATTCATTTTTTGAACGAATAAAAAGAATGTCGGTTTTAAGGAAACAAAGAAGGTATGGTTTTAGCTTTATTGCGCCCTAAAAATGTGATGACATCAAAAAGTTTTGAAACTGGCTTAAATATTAGTTGAATAAATGACTTTAATAAATCAGGAAAAAATATGGCATGAAGGTTCACCATTTTGCAAATATGACGTCATTAATGTGAGCATTTCTCTATTTTCACGCAGGGGAAATAAGGAAGCATACAAAATATTCTACCTTGGCTAAATCAGTGCTGCATTATGACGTCATAGAGGGCAAACACCGGACGTCAATTTTAGAAATCATGTTTTCGTAATATTGGTTCTTAGCTATGTAATTTAACTCTAGAAAATTATTAGAAATGTGAAAACATTAACAAAAATAAAATGTTTTTATTTTGGTATGCTCTAACAGTCATTATAATTGAAATCTACCACCGATGACGTCATATGTGTACTTCAAGTAACTTGGGAATTGATCATGTCGTGTAAAGAGAATTTGGCTAAGGAGGCATGTTCAAAGATATGTAGAATGGAGTTTAAAAGGAAATATCGGAAATATTGTGTTAAATTCATATGGAGTTCAATTAATAAAACAGGTATGCTAAATTTATTTTCACCGATTATATTCTCTTTCGAAGACAGTCAGCTATATTACGTATCCTGGTCGGCCTATCGTCCGTCATTCTTGACCAAAAAATGCAACAGAACAACAATAAGCTGGATATTTTAAAACACTCGATTTGTACAGATTGTAAGTTTGCATTTTAACAAACTTGGAAAGTGCTGCTAGAATCTCGAGTTAAGCATGGTTGTACGAAAAATCTCGATTCATATGTATAAAATTCAAAACAAAGGGTAAGGTTTCGTGCGAATGTGTGGATTAAATATTTTACGGACAAGACAGTGGGATTCTAGCAGCACTTTTTAGACAAAATAGATTTTTTCAGCTATATTACATACTCAAAGAGATTATCAAACTCCGGGGTATTGATGTTCTGTTAGCCTTTTTATTAAGGAAAATTTTGCTATTAATAGAAGTCACGTGATGCCGTGGCGGTGATGCACGACTTTGCTTTAGACACGCTTTTGTCTGTATGCAAAAGTAAATGACAGTTTACGTTTATCAGTGGCTTTGGTAATTTATTAAACTAAAATTTCTTCAAAAAGTCTAAATTTCCCGAGAAATTACTTATATGCTTCCTTAACATACCCGCGCAACAGAAATAGCCTCAAAATGCCACATTTCAAGGGTGATTTTCCTTTAGAAAACACTGTCCACAGCCGTCGCCCACGTTAATTTTTTGATATTTTGAGCAAAATTTAATAACAAATCACATATCTCAAGATCTTTTTGGGCGACGGCTGTGGACCATGTTATCTGAAAGAAAATTACATTGAAAATTGGTGTCTTCTGCAACTTTTAAGAAAATACGGGAAAATGCACATGTTTATGACGTCATAATTAGCATTTAAAAACATGTAAGAAAATTGACTTGTACGATTTTTCTGCATTGAATTTCAATTATTTAAAAACATGAGTTTTAAACTTTTACACCAGTTTCATATTTTAGAAAATCACAGGGCAAAATTTGTATGGAAACCATACCTTCTTCTTGACTAACTCGTCACAAAAAATTGACAGCAATTCTTTAATGGAAGGATGGCTATTGACAAATACGTTTATGTTATAAGAACAATAAAGATCTTCTTTAAGGTCAATACTACGCACATTCCATGGTCGGAGCAATGACCTTGTTTGAAAAAACAGTCTTTCATAAGGTGGAATGTTGACTGACTCTTTTATACAATAAGTAACGCCATTATTTTCAAATTGAATAGTAAACAGAATTTCAAGCTCAGTGCAGGTAATACATGTATGAGAAAGCAGGAGCTGCTTACTCCTTCACGAAACTTCCATTGGATTTCAGAGGTCCATGTTGGTTCTGCTTATGATACATATTGTTTTTCAAAAAATCTAATTGATCATTGCAACTTATCTTAACACTTTAATTTTTTCTTTGAGTTTCACTTTATACTTCTGATATCATTGGAAAAAATTAATCTAATCAGCCTCTTTTGATTGTAACCTGCTTCGGTGTAAAAATTGATAGTAGTCAGAGCATGTTCCAACGTATAAGGTAAAGACTCGTGGCGTGGGAGGATCCAGACTTTTTCCAGAAAAGGGTTCCATGCTCACTAAAAATTTCATTGTAAAAGTTTCATGAGGTTATTGGCACCAAAAAAACAAGTATAAAGCACTTTTCCGAACTCCCAAACGATTGTATTGTGGCAGTTGGCGATGCTCGTTGTTTAAATGGAAGCTAATACTTTCTGTGGAACATGGTAAAGCAATGATAATGACTTCCAGTTTGTTGCAATCAACATCAACAGGATCTGCTGAAACTCTTTTTGAATTTTATGTTTAAAAAGGAGTTATCAATAATGCAGAGAAGGATGGATTTTTTTTAAAAATATTAAATTATATTAAATAATTTATCGTCGACATGGGTT
>NW_026919774.1:0-32500 GCF_032062105.1 Saccostrea cuccullata
TAAAATTTTACATAATATGAAAACTATAAAAAACGCCTTTCCTCAAAAGGGGGCACCCACGGCCTCACCGCGCGCTATGAGTTTATTAAAATTATTCAAACTAATTTGAATAAATTAAAACAAAATTGAATAAAATACATCTAAACTTACAGTTTAATTCTTTAATTTAATATTAAAGAAAGTCAGGGAGTCACGTTAATTAAGAAAATATTTATAAAATGCATGTCATGTAATAACATTGTTTAATTATGAAAAGGAAAAGACCTCTGTAAAATTTCATACCTGGTATCTTACTACTAAAGGGAGATTTTTATTTTTTTTAATTGCTTATCTTTTTGAAGGTTTTGAATTTTTTTTATCCCTTCTCTTTTTTTTTTACAAATCAATTTTCTATAAATAGACCAAAGAAGCATTTTTTTCCAAAGATATCATCTGGACATAGTTAAAAATTATATGAAAAAATAAATAAAATAAATAAAATAAATAATAATCTATGTTAAAATAAAAAAAAAATCAATTTCACACCACTGCAGCCTCCCCGAGAGCGAGAACAATAGGGACAGTAATTATCAGTAAATGTCAGCACTTGTCTAAGTTTTTCAGCAGGGACAGTAAACGGGTCAGTAATTGTCTAAGTTTTTCAGCACCGACTAAGATTGTCAGCACTTTTCTAAGTTTATCAGTAACGGCAGTAAAAAAGTCAGTAATTGTCTAAGTTTTACAGTAACGACAGCACAATGTCAGTAATTTTCTAAGTTTGTCAGTAAAAAATGGGAATGTCAGTACGTTTTTGACTTAGTAGTGGAACCGAGTGATCATGAAGTAGAAGCGACTGGAGACGAAAATATCCAAACGCTTGATGTAATGATCAAAATTGTGAAACAGTGCGTCCTAGGAGACAATGTGGCCCTCCGAAAAGACTCATTGAGGAATGTTAAATAACTGTAGATATTTTTGCATGCATATATCATATATCTAGTCATTTATCAGTATAGTCAAAGACATTGCTAATTTGTGTTCAGAAATTTAGTCCAATAGTGAAAAAAAACATCTCATTAATGGCATGTAATGTTAATTGATTTCCATGATTTATGTAATCAAGTGTTCTCTTTCTTTAAGTAATTGAGTGAATTACGCTATTTTTTAAGGGGGGGATATGTTACATTAGGTACGACTTATCGAAAATATTATTGGAACTCTTTTGTTGTTAAAGATTAGTTTTAGTCGTTAGTAAAAGACAAAACAGTGCGAACGGAAGTTACTGGGTTTCTCAGACGGCCGCCAATACTACTCTTTTTTCGAAAACCAGAGAAACGATCTTGCAATAAGTATCCTAATGATGCCCCTCCTCTTTTTAGCTCACCTGAGCCGAAGGCTCGAGTGAGCTTTTCTGATCACATTTTGTCCGGCGCCCGTCTGTCTGTAAACTTTTCATATTTTCGACTTCTTCTCAAGAACCGCTGGGCCAATTTCAACCAAACTTGCCACAAAGCATCCTTGGGTGAAGGGGATTCAAGTTTGTTCAAATGAAGGACCACACCCTCATTCATGGGGAGATAATTTGGAATTAATGAAAACTTGGTATGTTTTAAAAATCTTCTTCTCAAGAACCACTATGCCAGGAAAGATGAAACTTATGGGGAAACATCCTCAGAGAGTGTAGATTCAAGTTTGTTCAAATCATGACCCCGGCGATTGGGCAGGGCCACAATGGCCGACCATTAAGTTTTACATAGAAATATGTAGGAAAATTCTTTACAAATCTTCTCGAGAATAACAAAGCCATAATTGATCATATTTATATGGAAGCATCCTCAGGTAGGTGGATTCAAGTTTGTTCAAATCATTTTCCCGGGGGTAGGGCGGGGCCACAATGGCCGACTAAATTTTTACACAGAAATATATAGGAAAATTCTTTAAAAATCTTCTTCTCAAGAATAACAAAGCCATAATTGATCATATTTATATGGGAGCATCCTCAGGTAGTGTAGATTTAAGTTTGTTCAAATCATGACCCCCGGGGGTAGGGCGGGCCGCAATGGCCGACCAAAGTTTTACATAGAAATATATAGGAAAATTCTTTAAAATCTTCTTCTCAAGAATAGCATACCCATCATTGATCATATTTATATGGAAGCATCCTCAGGTAGTGTAGATCCAAGTTTGTTCAAATCATTTCCCCGGGTGTAGGTCGGGGCCACCATGGCCAACCAAAGTTTAACAAAGAAATACATAGGAAAATTCTTAACAAATCATCTTCTCAAGAATAGTAAAGCAATGATTGGTCATGAGACTACTTAAATTGGATTTAAACTTTTCAATAGTGAACCAATTTCCACTTTTTCCTAGCCACAGTGCTCATGTGAGCGATGTGGCCCATGGGCCTCTTGTTCCATATTCTCTCTTATTGCATCTTTCACGTGATCAGTTGTACAGGAATGGAACATTTGAAAACAAGTTTTACATTCATTTAAACAAACCTTGAAAGCACAATACACTTCTGCACATAATTTTAACCGTGGACAAAAGATGATATGTCGTGGGCAATCACTAGTCTGATCTATGTACATGTTGATCAGCCAAGAAAAGATGATGTTGATTTCCCCATTCACCTTCATCTCTTCAACAAAATGTCTATCCAGACTTTCCACAATGTCATTATGGTTGACAAGTGCAAGTTAAGTATTCCGAAATTGTCTTTGTTTATCATGTAGATTTGGTATGTTATGTCATTTTGTGTATTACGCTCAAATAAAAGCATGTGTTTTGTTGGCGCCTTTTAATAGGTCACCTGACTAAACTCAGGTGATCTATTGCTATCCGTTTTCGTCCGTCGTCGTGCGTTAACATTTGATTATTTTCAGCTTTTTCCCTGCAATAACTCATCCAATTTCAATCAAATTGGCACAATGTATCTATGAGTGAAGGGGAACAAAAATTTCACGGTCCCTGAGGGGTGTGGCCAAAACTACTAAAATTAATGCAATCTTTAAAAACCTTCTTTACTCCTGGACATCAAGCAGTCAAACTGTTTGCATGATTGTAAGCAGCATTGATTCCTCTATCAAAATTTTGAAATTCATGACCCTGGGGTTAGGGGTGCTAGGGCGGGGCTAAGTAGATTATACATATACGTATAGTGAAAATGCATTATTTCTTTGAAAATCTTCTCCTTTGCTCCTTGGTATTCAATAAACAAACCAAATGCATAGTTATGTTGAATAAAGCCTCTTCCAAAGTTGTGAATATCATGGCCCCGGGATCAGGGGTTCTGGTGTTGGGGCGGAGCTCTATTAATTAAATAGTGAAAATGCATAAATTCTTTAAAAACTGTCTTCTACGCTCCTGGGTATTAAATAAACTAACCAAGTACAAAGTTATGTTGAATAAGAGTGCCTCTTCCAAAATTGTGAATTTCATGGCCTCAGGGTCAGGGGATCTGGTGTTAGAAGGGGGCTCTATTGATTATGTAGTGAAACTACATTAATTCTTTAAAAATCTTCTCTGCTCCTGAGTATTAAACCAGTGAACTATGCACATAGTTGTGATGAGAAAGAATGCCTCTTCCAGATTTTTGAATTTCAGGGCCCCGTGGTTAGAACAGGGCTCTTGTGATTATATTGTGAAACTGCATGAATTCTTCGAAAACTTTTTCCTTTGCTCCTGGGTATTATGCCAATGTTCAGTACATATTAATGATGAGGAAATGTGCCTCTTCCAAAATGGTTAATTTCAGGGCCCCTGGGTCAGGGTACTGGGGGTTGGGGTGGGGGTTTTATAGTCTGAAAATAAATTAATGCTTTAAAATCTGCTTTTTGGTACTAATCAACTATTTAGAATGTAATAAAATTTATGACTATGAAATTTTCAGAATTTTGAAATATTTGTCCGCAGGGTCAGTGGTTCCTGTGGGGTGGGGTGCACAGCTGGTTATAAAGTGGAAATGCATTTTCTCTTTGTTACTCTGATCTACCCTTAGGTAAGCAAGCTAAGTGTATTGTTATCATAAGCAATAGTGCCTCTGTCAAAATTCTGAATTTCATGGCCTTTGATTTATAACACGAACCAATTCAATTGTTGTTGTAAAGTTGTTGCATGATACTCAGGTGACCTATTAGGCCCATGGGCCTCTTGTTTAGTATTTCCATATTAAACCCGAGTCTAAACGCACCAACCTCTAATTTCACATAAAGGTAATAAACATTGGGGTGTTGCTAAAACGCGGAACGGAAAGCGGAACGGAACGGAAAACGGAATATATTATTTTGGATTAAATCACTTAAAATACACAAAATTTATCATAAACGATATATCTTGTACATATTCAACCCCCCACTATTAAATACAAGTTGATTTTGTCATGCTCAGTCTCTTTTTTTACGAAAATCGCTAACATAGGTGACTGCTAACATAGCAGTCACCTAGAATCGAATTTGAAAAGAGGGATGAACGAACTTGAAAACTATTTGACAAGCAAAAACACAAAAAAAAGAAGAAAAAAAAGAAACAATTGTTTGATTCGGAAGGGGGATAAGTTCCAACTCCAACATCTTTCAATACTATTTTTTTTACACTAACTTACTGCATTAATCATATGTTAATTACATTCACAGAAAGTGTGAGAATGTCAGCTTGAACTAACATTTCCGTAGTAAAAGGGTTATGACTGGGTGGGGATCAAATATTTGATATCTAGATAAACCATGAAAAGGGAAATAAAATGTAAATAAAAATTATTAAGATTACGTTTAGGGCAAACCTTTACGGCAAGCTCGAACAAACATCTCTTATACACACTGGTTGTTAAAATTTTATTCAAAATAGAGTCGCTTTCTATAATATTTAAATTCTGGAAAACTTTCATGTGGTAGATATAATGCAGAATCTTTGCATTCAATGAAGTTAAATTTTGTTTGTTTGCGGTACATATGTGTGTGTGTTGGGGGGGGGGGTGTTTTCCCGCTCATCGTAAAGGTCTGAGAAGTTGTAATAGGTATGCCCCCTTTTGTGTCCAAATTATACATAAGGTTTAATCAGTCTAGTCGAACTCTCAAACGGGGGTATACCCTCAAACGAGGGTTTTCCTTCCCTTAATGCAACGCGCGAAACCGGAAGTGGAATTAAAGAACGATAATTCTTCTTGTTTAAAAAATAAATATGTTTTTAAAAAATCACAAACATACAAAAATGGATTGTTTACACCTTTGTTTTCAATTAAAAAATATATTTAAAAAATTTCGTTTTTATTTACCTCATTTCTGAAGCACAAAAGTTTGTTTACAGGACAGAGGAAATTCGGACGGGCACAGAAGAAAGTGTCGAAAAATAATAAATAACGTTAATAACACAAAATTTGTAATACCGGGGAAGGGAATTATATGTAGTTCAACTTTAAACAAACCATTGTTTGTTTATTCATCCGTTTTATTAAATTATGAATAAAAAACAAACATGGAGGTCAAGGCACAGAATACGCTAACTTTGGGAGAGAATAAGTCTCGATTTTAGCAATAAACATATACTTTTTAGCAATACGATCTCTTTAAACATCTTTAATCTATCAAATTTGAGTACATACAGAGCCAAGAAATTATCCATCGCTTTGCACGAGCATATTTTGTGGACCACACGTTTTTCCGTGAAAACGGCACTTTTTTGAATGTCTGCGCATGCGCGTACCCCCGTTTGAGGGTACGGTTTTCCTACTTCCGTTTACCCCCGTTTGAGGGTTCGACTAGACTGTTAATAAATCAAATTTTAATGTGATTGTGGGCCCCTAAACAGACCCGAAACTGCCGCCCCCCTTTCATGATTCGCGAATTTGACACTGCGTGCATAATCTGAATATCATAACTAGTTATTTTTGTCTTTACATACATTGACATTGGAAACAAATTGAAAGGGGGGGGGGTCAGTAAAAATTTTCCAACATACATTAAATTTGACAAGCCAAAAAAGGGGGATATGTCCTTTGCCCAAGCACGAAAATCCTATTTTGTGTGAGTGTGTGTGGGGGGGGGGTCGAATTTCTTTCAGTACCATTCTTTCCATGGAAGGTGTGTATGACTCATAAATATATAATAGTTTACAATAAATTTTTATCAGAAATGATTTTTACAGCAAGAATATTGCTCTTTTATCTGATTTATATCGAATCTATGTTATTTGTTTGAGAAAAATTTTCGTTTTCCGTTCCGTTCCGCTTTCCGTTCCGTTTTCCGTTCCGCGTTTTAGCAACACTCTAAACACTGATCTCAATAGTTTGTTTAATATGACCCTCAATTACTTTATACATGTAATTTTGAAATACTTTTACGGGGTAAAATTTCGGTTTTTTATGAAACCTTTCTGAGAACTTTAAAGAATCTTGAAGCCCATTGATAGGTATAAAATGAAAATTGTTTCATGAGAAGAATTAAGTTTTAAGCTTCATTTTGAGACTTCTAATTATAACATAAATTAAAGAGTTATTCTTCCTGACTGATGATCGGAGTACCTTAAAGTTTTACCTGACCATTTTTGAGATATTTCAACGATTTGCCTTTCGAGTTTAGATATATATACAACTAACAAAACTTCTAAGTGGATATTTCGACGATTTGCCTTCCAAGGTTAGATACATGTACAATTAACAAAACTTCTAAGTGTTACAACAAGGTTTCAGAATCCTGATATGGTTCTCAGTCACTTAAGAGACGGATATAAGTGTGTAATTTTAACGGCAAGACATGGCCGTTCAATATCATTCGAGACAGTATGAAACCGCCTCAAAGAGGTACACTTACGCAGAAGACGTTCATGGAAGGTTTGTTTCTCAACCCGCAGGCATCGAGTTTCACGTCTTGCATGGGCAAGAAGACACCTCAGACTTATTAGACAAGAGGCCCATGGGCCTTATAGGTCACCTGAGCATCATGCAACAACTTTGCAACGAATGACTTTGGTTCATGTTTTAAACTAGATATCATGGCATTCACAATTTTGAAAGAGGCACCAATGCTAATCATAAACATACACTTAGCATGTTTAGTTTGGTTACTTAATACCCATAAACAGAGCAGGGGAACCAAAAAATGTATCCCAACTAATCAGTAATATTAAGCAATAATCAGTAGTGCCACTACCTTGGTCCACACATTTCACAATTTTGGAAAAGGCACCATGTTTGATTAATAGAAAGGAGAAGATTTCAATCAATTAATTCATTTTCAGTATATAAGTAGAACCCCCCCCCCCTATAGTACCCCTGACCCAGGGGCGTTGAAATTCACAATTCAGGAAGAATGGCCCTTGCTCGTCATAGCTATATACCGGGTAGGTAGTTCATCTGCTTAATACCCATGAGCAGAGAAGAAGATATTCAAACAATTTCTGCATTTTCTCTATTAAACCAATAGAGCCCCGCCCTTACAACAGAACCCCTGACCCTGGGGCCATGAAATTCACAAAGGCATTCTTCCTTATCATTACTATGTTCTTAGTTAGTTTATTTAATACCCTAGAACAGAGAAGAAAATTTTTAAAGAAATAATGTATTTTCACTATATAATCAATAGAGCCCCACCCCAAGACCAGAACCCCTGACCCTGGGGCCATAAAAATTCACAATTTTTGAAGAGACATTCTTGCACATCATAACTATGTACTTAGTTAATTTATTTAATACTCAGGAGCAGAGAAGATTTTCAAAGAATTAATATATTTTCACTATATAATCAATAGAGCCCCGCCCTAACACTTGAACCACTGACCCTGAGGCCATAAAATTCACAATTTTGGAAGAAGCATTCTTGCTCACCATAACTATATAATTAGTTAATTCTTTGAATACCCACTACCCAGCAGTAGAGAAGAATATTTTAAAACAATTTCTGCATTTTCTCTATATAATCAATAGAGCCCCCCCCCCCCCCCCACTAACACTAGAACCCCTGACCCTGGGGCCATGAAATTGTTGGAAAAAGCATTCTTCCTCATCATAAATATGTACTTAGTTAATTTATTTAATACACAGGAGCAGAGAAGAAGATTTTCAAACAAATTCTGCATTTTCTCTATATAATCAATAGAGCCCTGCCCTAGCACTAGAACCCCTGACCCTGGGGCCATGAAATTCACAATTTTGCAAAAGGCATTCTTCCACATCATAACTATGTACTTAGTTAGTTTATTAAATACCCAGGAGCAGAGAAGAAGACTTTTAAAGAAATAATGCATTTTCACTATATAATCAATAGAGCCCCGCCCTAGCACTAGAACCCCTGACCCTGGGGCCATGAATTTCACAATTTTGGTAGAGGACTCAATGGTCATTACATTCATGCTAACAGTTTGACTGCTTGATGTCCAGGGGTAAAGAAGAAGATTTTTAAAGATTGCACTAATTTTAGTGGTTTTGGTCCCACCCCTCAGGCCCCAGGGGGGCAGGAACCATGAAATTCATAATTTTTGTTCCCCTTCACCCATAGATGCTTTATGTAAAATTTGGTGGAAATTGGTTAAGTGGTTGCAGAGAAGAAGCTGAAAATGTTCAAATGTTAACACACGACACACGAGTTTACTCAGGTGACCTAAAAAGACTGGGCAAATGTTCTTCTTGTCGACGAAACCAAAATTCAGCTGCGGAGTGCTGCGATAGCAAGAAAAGAGTGTACTGCCGGGAGGATATCGTCATAGTGGCAGTAATCTCATGGTATGGGGAGGATTGTCGATGCATATGAAAACTCCAATTACCGGTATTCGTGTTAACGGCGGTCTAACAGCAGCAAGGTACCAAAATGACATTCTTAGACCGGTTTTTGTCCCACATGTTGCAAGAAACAGAGGCATGGTTTTGGCGCTGGATAATGCCCCCTGGTATAGCGCTAGAACAACCCAACAAGTTCTGGCAATAAACAACATCCGTCTGATGCCCTGGCCTGCGAAATTCCCAGATCTGAATCCGATAGAATGCATTTTGGACTTGGTCAAAAGAAATGTTAAAGCTCTGCCGCCTCCACGCAACGTCAACGCATTAGAAAGATCCGTACAGCGGGTGCGACAGCAGATACGTCAGCCAACTATTCAGAGATACCTTGTATCAATGAGATAGCGATTTCTTGCTGTAGTTAGAGCGAGAGTCATACTCATATTGTTTTTTGTGAATTTTCATTCTGAGGGTATACCATTTTCTTGACTCATTGCAAGGAGTATGTCGACTTATTTACATGACGTTTATGCATCATGTCAATGAAATAAGTATCATTAACTATGAAATTAAGAAATTACTTCTTACTTAATGTCTTTATTTGTTCATTAAAACTATGAAAACCTTGAGTGAACACTTAGAAGTTTAGTTCAGTGTAGATGCCTAAAAAATAATTAAGGGGAGGCAACTCAAAAGAATAAATGTGCGAGTTCATTTTGAAAAAATATCGTAGATTTGTATCATTTTAGCTCTATAGAAAAGGGTCCGTCCGTCAGTTCAATATAACTTGGTTCATAAGTAGACTACACTAATATACATAATTCTGTGTACAATGTATTAGATTTTGATTTCAATGAACTGTGTCGCCTTGTTTACTAAAAAATAGAAAGAACGAGGGCGCCTTTGATTGGCATTCGGCAGGAATCTGGGCGAAATTGAAAAGTGAAAATTTTATCGACATGTCACATGAACTTTTAACATTTTTTTTATTTATCGGGTTCCTGTGCAACAGGAAAGGAAAATATTTTCCCAAAATTGAGCTTTGATTTGCTAAAATATAACTTGAAAATTGGCCAGATCAGACATTTGGTACAAAATGGTACATTTTTAAACACGTTTTTCTAAAATTTTTCTATCTCTGGGTCTTCTCTCTATGATTTTGAAACGTTACATGTATTTCTGTGTATTTTACTTCAAAGAAAGAATTCACTTTTTTAAAAAATGGAGAGAAGACCCTGAGACCACGAAAAACGAACTTTCCCCCAAAAAATTCAAATGTGAGAATGTGGTGCTTCTTTGTCCTTTTGAAATCAATGGTGTATGTGCAGAGGTGATAGCTCAGTAAGTTGGGCTACTTGTTCAGTGCACTGGAATCGAAAAGTTTTCGGTTCAAGCCTTGCATGGGGCGTTAATTGTTTTTTCATGCAAGCAACCATTTATTTTGTCAGTTTCGTTTTATATACTGAAATATTAAAATTTTGAATCAGATTAAATTTGGTTCAGTTTGATTCTCGAGCGAAATCAATTCTTCTATTCTATACTTTATATATAATATACATGTACACGTTTCATGCATCTATATGCATTGATTTAAATGTTTTAGGTGTTTATTTCTTTGTGAAACATTACTGTGTTATAGTACATCCTTGGAAAAACGGACAAAAATGTTACAATCTCACTTTCAAACTAATTGAAAAAAACCTATGGACGTGTTTGTAAACTCTGACAAGGTATGTTCAGCCAACCAAATCATGGACATTTAAACCATAAAATGTTTCGTACAACTGATTCCTGCAGATCACATGTTAAATGCGCCCATCTTCTTTCTGTGAATTACTTTTAAAATGCTGTTCATCTTGAGAGTCCTACATCTTTATTTAGATGACAATTAATTCAATTGTATATTGTTTAACGTCCCTCTCGAGAATTTTTCACTCATATGGAGACGCCACCTCTTGCCGGTGGAGATCTTCAAATTCTGTCCTATACTCGGCACCCAGGGCCATTAAGCAGAATTCTTTCATAAAATTTGCCTTCCAATGGACACAAATAAGAATGCTTGGATGGATGGAAACATGGACTTTATTGAAACTGGTATGTAAAACCAAAGTATGATCATGGCAATGAAATGACAAAGCAATATGCAATGTGTAAGTTATAACAATGGAATAGTTAACAATTACATAGTCATATACATGTACAATATATACTTTCAACAACTCAAAAAGATTATTATTATAAATAATAATAGAGTATAACATCTTCATCACGCAACTAAAGGTTGTGTAATGTCACAACATAAAAACAATATCATCAGTTATTGTCCACTAATATATGCAATTCTTGTAACTAGGTTCTCAAACTCTGAGAGTCAGAAAAACTGCTTCTCTCTGTAGTAAATCAGAAGGTAAAGATCCGAAGGGTGACAATTAAGTCGCAGATAGTTCAAAATGAAGACGAATAGTTTTGGGTCATTGCCAATGAAATAAGTGTAGGTTTATCCACAGCATGTTTCAAGGGAGATGATCGAAGAATCATCCTGTCCAAAAGGGAGCTGTGGTCGGTGCAAGGTAGGAGCACTTGTCTCAAACTCTGTTCCACCAACATTCGATCTGATAAATCCGTTGTTTCTGAGACTGAGCCAAACCTTGGAATCTAATTATATTCTTGGGTGTTGGGGAATAGGCCGGGGCTTCAGGACTGCGGACAGTGTACTGAGTGTAGGAGTCATCCGGGAAGAGATCCAGTTCTGCAGGATTCACATGGACAGGAAAGGCTGCTGAAGACTCGCATGATGATGATGGAGATACTGATGTACTGGAGGAGAGTTTGGAAGGTGACATGACTAGTGTCTTTGACAGGCAGTAAGTTTGCTGGAACAGAGGATGGAGTGGTCACAGCTGGTGCAGATGATGGGAAGGTCATAGAGTGTGCTGAGGGATTTAGTGGGCGACGGAAATGGCTGGTTTGTTCATAAGGTGGGATCTCTCTCGCGCGGTTTTCCTTTGATCTTTTCGTCTGGGCCTGAGGGGTGATTGCAATCATTCTGGGGACCCTGTCGATCAGAATGGACAGGTTTTTCTAAAATTCATCAAAACCAATTCTTCTCTGAAGTACAGATCCCAGTTTTTATGCTCACTTGTATTTAACAAATGGTAATCATAATTGGGAAAAAAAGGATTTCTTCCAAAAGTAATACAGAAGTGATGATTAAAAACATTTTTATTTTATGGGTAACAGTGTAAGGACCAATCGAGTATCTCTGGAGTTTTGGGCATCCCCCTTTGGTTCTAGTAGGGCTGTACATATACAAACAAATGGTATCCTTTTTTATTTATATTGGCATTTCTTTGGTGGTCATATTTCATTTTCATATTCTTGGAGGAAAGATTTAGATTTTTCTGAAAAAGTCATGTATTATCTCCAACTATTTTGTCTTTAATATTCTACAAGCCAGGATCGGTCATGGTTATATGGAAGCATCCTCTGGTAGAGTAGATTCAAGTTCAAATCATGACCCCCAGGGGCAGATCGGGACTCTAGTAGAGTATAAAAGTTTAACATGGGAAAACATGGGAAAAATCTTTAAAAATCTTCTCAAGGACAGCAAAGCCACATTAGTCATAGTTATATGGAAGCATCCTCTGGTAGTGTAGATTTAAGTTTGTTCAAATCATGACATCCGGGGGTAGGGTGTGGCCACAATGGACGATCAAAGTTGTATGTAAGAATACATTTGAAAAATAGATTAAATTCTTCACAAGAACATTAAAGTCACGATTGATCATAAATATAAAAGCTTTAAAAAATGTAATGTAGATTTTAATTTTTTCATATCATGACCAACCAGAAGAATAAAGCAGCTATTAAAGTAGATCAAAGATATACAAAGGAATATACCAGTATATCAATAAAAAAATTGTCATCTAATAAACAGCAAAGTCCTTATGTATCTCACATTTAAAAGCATCCATATGAAGTATAGATTTATTGATTGTTCAAATACCAACCCCTTCTCCTGAACCAACTTTTACATTTAACATATTTAAACTTTTCAATAATGAACTGAAATTTGCTTTTACCTGAGCAGGTGAGCGATGTGGCCCCTGGGTTCTTGTCATCACTTCTCAAATAACACCAGAAATACATGGCCTGAATTTAGTTCAACATCTAACAAGCCGACAGAATCTCGAGCTAGATGTAGTATCAATTACCCTGTTCTTTAACAAGGGAACAAGGGTACTACTTATTTCATAATAGCATCTTTCCCACTGTCTTGCTCCCATTTATAATAAAGGTCGTCATTTTGAATAAGGAAGGATTCTCATCATAATTGAATTGTATGGGGCTACATGTACATCTTGCCATACTGGTCAGTGGGAATTCTTTTTGTATTCTATAATAATACTCAAATCAGGGTCATTACTTTGTAATTCTATCAATTTTTCATTTGCGATTGGTATTATAGGGTCAAGTGTTTCTAACAAACATATTTCTTTAACTCTAAATCGACTGTATTTTTTCCTTAAAATCGAATTTGTTCGTCATTAGCTATTTAGTTCGTCATTAGCTATTTAACCGCTGCATTAAAAAATCTCTGTAGAATTTTCGATATTTCAAAAAGAGGTCCATTTTAAAAGAAATCCTATTATTTCAACAATATCATCTCACTTGTCTTTAACTCAGAATCGGCTTTTCGTAAACTCAGCCGTAATCTGAATTACTGTGCACTATTTCAAAATGAGGAATATGCACTATAAGGATGCTTGTCTTAAATCAAGATGAATTTGATAACCCCCTTTAATTGTTTACATCCGTTTTTATTCACAAAAAACGAATTGTATTGAAGCGACTGACGCATCACTACCACATTATTTGATTGTAATAGATCATTCAGTAGGTTTTAAGTATAAAAGATTAAACAGGGTAATTAACCTTACATGCATATAAACTAAAATAGCTTGTTATATAACGAATTTGAACAGTAGATGTTCTTCGTCACTCGTAGTTGTCTCCTACAAAGAAGAAAAAAGGAAAAAAATCTTCAGAATTATGATTGGAAATTGTTTAAGTCCTGCTTACATGTGTGTGTTCCATATGGTTCTTCGTCTACTATTTTCCTTGGAAAATATTTCCATGTCGCTTTCGACCTCGGACAATATGGGACTAATTCTAACGCGAAACAAAACATTCGATGATTTAACACCAACTAACTCCGACTACTATGTTTCGGTTATAGATGGAGTTGATCGCACCACGTGTGTACAACTCTGTTTATTTTACTCACTGGAATGTGCAAGTCTTATGTTCGATACAAACTCGAGATCCTGTCGACTTATTAGATGTTGGCTTGACGAGAAAATAGCGGATTTTCAAACCAACATAGAATTCGTTGAAAGATGGGAATATTGGGAGAATATACAAGGTAATTCTTATTTTATATTTGTCATTGAAATTAAAATTTATAATTGAATTTCTTAACTTGGAGGTTTTATAAATTGACCTAGTAAAGTAAATAAATTATTTGTTTTAGCTGAAAGCTATATAATGAGTCAAAATAATGAGTTTCTTTTGAGATAAATGTATCACACAGCGAAATATTTATGAAAATTATGTGTATTTAAGCGAAGATATGACAACTAAACTGTACTGTAAAGCAAGAAAAGACTACACAAAATAAGTGCCGGGAAAACAATCTTAAGATTGTATATGTATGTCGTTTCGTTGCTTTAGTTTATGTCAAGGTCATGCCACTTTTATTTTTAGCTCAAACCTGTTAAAAACATTCAACTGGAGTATGTTAGTTTAGAAAATATATTTTAATATATTTTAGAAGATTATATCAAAATTCTTTGTCTACCTACATTCTTTTTTGGTTCTCTTGATCATGGTTAACATGGTAACATCTTTAGTTCTTTAACTTTTCTGCGCACGCGTACAATGGGAAATAAAATTAATTGAAATCAACATTTTCTCGCTGGGGCAAGCTTAAATTATTTTTAGGTCACTCAGGTGACCTATTGCTATCTGTTTTCGTCCGTCGTCGTGCGTCGTGTGTCGTGTGTTAACATTTGAACATTTTCAGCTTCTTCTCTGAAACCACTGAACCAATTTCAACTAAATTTGCTATACAGCATCTATGGGTAAAGGGGAACAAAAATTGTGAATTTTATGGTCCTTGCCCCCCTGGGGCCTGAGGGATGGGGGAAAAACCACTAAAATTAATGAAATCTTTAAGAATCTTCTTCTTTACTCCTGGACACTAAGCAGTCAAACTATTGGCAAGAATGTAATGAGCATTGAGTCCTCTAATTAAATTGTGAAATTCATGGCCCCAGGGACAGGGGTTCTAGTGCTAGGTGGGGCTATATAGATTATATAGTGAAAATGCATTATTTCTTTGAAAATCTTCTTCTCTCCTCCTGGGTATTAAATAAACCAACTAAGTACATAGTTATGATGAGCAAGAGTGTCTCTTCCAAAATTGTGAATTTTATGGCCCCAGGTCAGGGGTTCTGGTGTTAGGACGGGATTCCATTGATTATATAGTGAAAATGCATTAATTCTTTGAAAATCTTCTTCTCTGCTTCTGGGTATTAAATAAACTAACTAAGTACATAGTTATGATGAGCAAGAGTGCCTCTACAAAAATTGTGAATTGTATGGCCCCAGGGTCAGGGGTTCTAATGTTAGGACAGGGCTCATTTGACTTTATAATGAAAATATATTAATTCTTCAAAAATCATCTTCTCTGCTCCTGGGTAGTTATGATGAGAAAGGATGCCTCTTCCAAAACTGTATATTTCATGGCCCCTGGGTCATGGGTTCTGGTGTTAGGGCGGGGCTCTAATGATTATATATAGTGAAAATGCATGAATTCTTTCAAAATCTTTGTCATTGCTCCTAGGTATTATGCCAGTGATCCTAGTATATATATTTATGATGAAGAAAGGAGCATCTAGAAAAATTTCATGTTCTCTAGGTCAGGGGTTGGGGGGGGGGGGTTAACAGTACATAGTCTGAAGATAAATTAATGCTTTGAAATCTGCTCTATGGTATTAAACAACCATTTATGATGAATTAAAATTTATGATAAAATTTCCAAAATTTTGAAATATGTGGCCCAAGGGTCAGTGGTTCCTGTGGGGTGGGGTGCACAACTGGTTATAAAGTGGGAATGCATTTTCCCTTTGTTACTCTGATCTAACTCTGGGGGTGACCGCCCAGTATTCCGACGGTCCGATAGTCCGACAGCCCAGTAGTCCGACGGTCCGATAGTCCGACGACCCAGTAGTCCGACGGTCCGATAGTCCGACAGCCCAGTAGTCCGACTGCCCGGTAATTTGCAGTCACATATAACTAATTCCTACAGCAGAAAACAGGAACAAAGACCGCCTGTCTGTGCATTTTTTTTTCATAACTGTCAAACAGAAAATTTTATGATCGGGTTCGGTTCGGCCTACCTCTACGAAAATGCGAATATTGAATTTATCATAACATAATATAAAACAAGTTTATCTTTAAATGAAGATAAATTTGTGAAACAATATGCGCCCGGTGGCAACAAAGTTCGAAAAAGCTATTTAAAACATAGCCATAATAAAAAGACACTATAGTTTACTATAGTTAACAATAGTGATAACTTTGACACTTTGAAAAAGTTTGACGAAAACTTTGACACTTTGAAAAACTTTGACGAAAACTTTGATACTTTTAAAAAACGTTATTGAAAACTTTGACACTTTGAAAAACGTTTTCGAAAACTTTGATACCTTGAAAAACTTTATCGAAAACTTTGACACTTTGAAAAACTTTGGCGAAAACTTTGACACTTTGAAAAACTTGATCAAAAACTTTGACACTTTAAAAAACTTTATTGAAAATTTTGACAATTTAAAAAAAACTTTATTAAAAATTTGACACTTTGAAAAAGCGATTTCGAAAACTTTGATACCTGGACAAAATTTATCGTAAACTTTGAAAAACTTTGACACTTTGAAAAAATTTATCGAAAACTTTGATACATTGAAAAACTTTATTGAAAACTTTGGCAAAATTTTTTACACTTTGAAAAACTGGCGAAGACTTTGATTTACTATAGTTATTTATAGTAAATTATAATTAACTATAGTATTTTTTGTTAGGGATAGGTCACTGTCAAGGTCACAAGATCATTGACCTTGGTATTATTAGAAAGAAGTTGATTATTGGAGTATGCCATCGTCGGAAACCCACGGATGATCTCGTCTTTACTTATTGCACCCGTGGGCAAACTAGCTGAAATATCGCCGTAAAATATGCTAATTTGTTGTTTTAAGTCAACCAATCAGAAGGTTGGAACTCTTCAATTTTGAAAAATACGTTTATTATTTTGCTATTCATGGTGAATATTTTGACGCTCGTTAAAACGTGCGAAGTTTGATTTAAAACAATAAATGTCGATTCGTACAGGTCGCTTACATTAATATCCGTAAGATATTATGAAGGAGTACCTCTTTTTAACTGCAAAATGCACCGGTGCGTGGATTTATCAGCTGTGTTAACTACGGAATGTGTTTTTCATGTTTTTGGCATTGCCGAATATGCATACGTAACATGAACGGTGATTCACTGTTTTGCATCGCGACTCTGTGATGCGGCCAATCAAATGACCCATGCATATTTAATTACATACGACAATTTTTCGGCGAGTTTGCCCACGGGTGATAAGTAAAGACGAGATCACCCGAGGGTTTCCGACGATGGAAGTATTCATACCAAATATGAAGTCTTTACCATTCATTGTTCAAAGGTTATGGATAAAGTTTGCAGACAAACAGACAGACAGGACAAAAAAATATACGGCTCGGATCTTTCGATCCGGGTGCATAAAAAGAAAATTGGTGATCTAGCGCCATAACAATTTTTAAACACAGAAAGAAAGACTCGTGGTCAACTAATTAATTTTGTTGAATTCTTAAATGTTTAATGAGTCTGGAGTGTGATAGTGAATAGAGTTATAATTTCTTGTGAAGTGTAATATAGAGAATTAAAATATATCAATGTGGAGCTGCATTTTAACAAACGCTTTTTTTGTCTTGGCGAAAAAAGAAAATAAAAGTTTTTTTATGAGGTTTACGGCAATATATCCAGGAAGATGGTATACTGTAAACCAACTATTATTCGCAAATGGTCATGCAGTTTAAAATTTTTACAAATAAGGAAACACTGTACATAAAACAAAGCAAATTAAATAGTTCGCGGCGATTAATATTCGTGACTTAAAGTAAGTCGTGACACTCGATCGCGAATAATAGTTGGGTTACATGCAGTTACTCGCAAGCTAGATGTCTAGCATCTTGGCAAGTTTTTCTTGTGTAGTTTACGTTAAACTTCATAATCAAGCAGAAATTCATGACACAACGATATTGTTATCAAACAGTTTATCTATGGTCGTTTTCCCAAAGAGCTAGGAGCTTGGAGCTTGGACCTTGGAGTTTGACCCACTTAAACACAAAATTTTCTAACTTTTACTTTGGCCTGTCTCTGGAATAGTAGTAACCAGGACATTTATACCTCATTTATGTACTTCTTGTGGCAAGACCTTTCGTTGGATACCAACAACCTTGACCGTTTGACCTTGACCTTTGAGTTTAACTTTCTTTCAAAAAGCAAACCTCGACCATAATTTTTAAAGGGTTATATATAGCTATTACTTTCACATTTTACATATCTAATTCTTATGACAAATCCTTTCATTTTATGGCAAGACTTTTGACCCTTTGACTTTGACCTTGGAGTTTGATCTACTTTTAAAAAAAATAACCTTGGCTATAACTTCTGAACGGTTGAGGCTAGGGCTTCCAAACTTTACATATGTATTCTATGTGACTTTTTGACTTTGACTTTGGATATTTTGTACTTATGAAAAATCTATAACCTTTGCCATAACTTTTTAACGCTAAGGGCAAGTGACCTTTTACTTCACTTATGTAATCCTTGTGAGAAGACCTTCATTGGATACTAAAAACTTGACCTTGAAAATTTGTCCTTGAACTTCGAGTTTGACTTACTTTTAAAACCAAAACCTTGACCATTCCTTTAAAAGAGTTAGGGCTAGTGCTTTCATACTTTTCACATTTAATCCCTGTGATAAGACCTTTGACTTGATTGCAACCCATCAACCTTGACCTTGAAGTTTGAGCTACTTTTCAAAATTTTAACCTTCACAATAACTTCTGAACGGTAGAGGCTAGAGCTTCCATACTTTACATGTGTATTTATTGTGGCAAGGCCTTTCAGAGGATACCAATGACCTTGACCTTGAAGATTTCTGTACTTATGAAAAAATTTAAACCTTGGCTTACTTTACTATTTCACAATTATATTTCCAATGAGAATACCCTACTTTTGGTACCAATATATAAAATTTGCATTTGGCATGTTATACGGGAAGCATCCATGTTTCACAAACACATCTTTTTCTTATGTCCCCGTAATTGAAGTATTGGGTTTTTACATCATAAAATCCCAAAGATTTTTTGGTATCATAAATTCCGAAGATTTTTTGATATCACAAAATGATTTCTTGATATCAGGAATTCGAATTCTTAATATATAAAAAAAAAAAATGATTTTCTGATATCATAAAATCTTCTGGATTTTATGATATCAAAAAAAGTAATTTTTGATATAAAAAAAATTCGAGTTCTTGATATCAAATAATCGAATTCTTGATATTAAAAAATATGTCATTCATTCTCTGATATCACAAATTCGAATTTCTGATATAATTTTTTTTTTTGTTATTAAGAATTCAAATTTTTGAATTCAGAAAATGATGTATTGATATCAAAAAATATTTTTTGATATCAAGAATTCAAATTTATTAATATCAAGAATGTCTTTTTTTATATCAGAAAAACCTCAAATATATATTTAAAAATAACGTTTTTTGTTATCATGAATCCCGAGGATTTTTTATATATCAGAAAATGATTTTTTGATATCGGAAAATGATTTTTTTGATATAAAAAAAATCAATCAAATTTCTGATATCACAAAATGTTTTTTTCATATAAAAAAAATACCTTTAGTTATAATTAAAAAACGGCGCCCCATACTTCCCTGCTTTGATAAAGTTCATTCAATTATTTGCCTGTACTTCATGTGCATGTAATGTGCATTCTTATTATTAAGCGCTCGGTTTTACTGATTTTCAGTTCAAGCTTTAAAAGATTCTCTAAGAAGCTGTCTGATTTATTTACATGATCAGACTCTGTTGGTTTTGGCGGTTTTTCGTAATTTCCTTGAAATGATGTATGATAGGACTAATTTTAACTCTTTACAATATTGGTGATGGTCAAAATTTCAGACTACCGGACCGTCGGACTATCGGACCGTCGGACTACTGGGCTGTCGGACTATCGGACCGTCGGACTACTGGGATATCGGACTATCGGATCGTCGGACTACTGGGTTGTCGGACTATCGGACCGTCGGAATACTAGGCTTGAACCAACTCTGGGTATTATTAGTAACTAGAGTTATCATTCTAAGTGTATAATTATGAAAAGCAATGGTGCCTCTTTCAAAATTGTGAATTTCATGGCATCTGGTTTAAAACACGAACCAAATTCAATTCTTTGAAAGTTGTTTCATGATACTCGTATGACCTATAAGGCCCGTAAGCCTCTTGTTACTTATATTTTTTCTCTATATACAAGGGTTGATCCGAAAGTAATATCATAACTATGATCAAATAGCTACCATTCGAGGTAAAACAACAAAATCATGATTAAAGAATCGATGTACATTAATTTCAAATCAGACTTGAAAATTTCATTTCAACATGATTTATACCTTTCAAAACATCGAATTATATATATACAACTTGCGATTTTATATAGGAGCTGTGGCACGCATAGTCTCAGAATTTCTCCAAACTCTCTCTGATAAAAGTTATTGATACCCTAAACTGAAATCAGGCAAAAATTGGTTGCTGTGTTTCATAGTTACCATGGCAACATGTCTTAAAGTTCGAAAAATGGCATTTTTTAACATGTTTAGAGCCTCATAGTTAACATTTGCGGCAAAGCAAACAAATGGCAATGACTGTTTCCAAAGTTGAAGGTCAGATGTCTCAAATGCATGATGAACATGTTTGGTAAATCAACTATTACATACGTTACTATGGTAACAAAGTATTCAAAAGTAAAAAATAATATTCATTAAATTTTATAAAGTCATACACGTAAAAATAAAAAGCAATTATAGGATGAAATGTTACAAAATAATAGAAAAAAGAGCCTTGAAACATATACCAAGAACAAAATATGATATTTCATTTTGGTTGGCAATGGTTGCCAAGGTTTTTATACCACAGAGAGCTTTCAAAGTAACACTTTGTATAATAAAGTCTGATCCTATCTTTTAAAAAAAGCACATTTCCTCATAACTAATGATCAGTTTTGAATAGATGTCGGTGTGCTCCAAGTTTTCCCATTTGAAAAAATTCAGATTAGATTCTTTAAATAGAGCGTTGCTATGGAAATAAGCAGAAAATATATGCTAAAACTGAAAAATATTTTCTGTCCTTGGATACCCTTAAATGTAGATTCCCAAAACTTTTAAGATCGATATTTATTAACAGCTAACTTGACTTTTAATTTTGACTATCATCCAATCTCTAAGTGGATGCAAGAAGTTGGCACACAGGGTTTAATATTGATATAAAGTTCACAAAATCGAACATTTTCCCTTCTTGATAACTATAGCAACAGTGTAGTTTTATTCATCAAATTTTATCATTATATGATATTCAATTTCAGTTCTAACAGATAAGTACTATTCAAGCTGAGTCCTTTAATTTGTTTTTTGATTGAATGGCAATTTAATTCTTTATGCAGCAAAAAATAATTCACTTTTAAGCATTGGTACATTGTTTCCATGGTAACACTGCAAAGTACCAATTATACCCAATTTTTCTTATGGTTTTGGTGTTGCAAGGTCCTAAGGATGCATATTTGCCAGTCTTGAATTTTCATGTTTTTCCTCAAGACAGTAGGATTAAGGCCATATAAAATTAATCTTTAGATTCTCATCCCCGCCCGCCCCTCTCAAAATGTCCCGCCCCGATGTTTTTTATTTTGATTTTTGGGTATTTTCATGTATTTTTATTCAGTAAGAATTTGGTTCAAAGTTTAAGAGTTATCTCCCGTCTGTATTAAAAGTCGCGTGTCGCTATTTATAGCAAAAACGCCATGTGAAGAATGGAGAAAAATCGGCAATAAAAGCAGTTTAAATGTGTAAGGAAAAGATAATTTGTCAGTATAGAGAAGGCAGAGAAGAAAAAATAGCATAAACACATATAGATACCATCACTGACAGGAGCAAGTATGTAGAGAGATTGTAACTAAGTAAAAATACACAAGGAAAATGACACCTGGTCAAGTTATATATAACGATCTCCAACTGTGTGACTTAGCTTTGAAATAATAAAAAAAATCTACAACATCGTAGACAGATTTTTCAGTAGAATAATTATTAGAACATTTATATAGATTTTGCAAAATAAGAAGTTACGCATACACAATTTATTGGTATCCCTACCTCATTTTGTTCAGGGTGTGCCGTATAATGTGTACTTGATAATTTTTTGTTAATTTATAACAATAAATATTTAATTTTTAAATCGAAATTTTCTTTAAATATTTAAAAGAATATGAAAAGAATTAAATCTATTCATATTTGCATTAAGGTAAAGAAAAAAATGTGTACGGGGCGTCCATTGTTTTGTTGATACTTAGGCCTATATATAATTTAACAATTATAAAAAATAAAAAATAAAATCCGCCCACCTGCCCCAATTTTTTAGCAAATTAGGATGAGAATCTAAAGATTAATTTTACCTGGCCTAACCCAGTCTTAGTTACTGGTTTTGCATGGTTACACTGTGTTACTATGGCAACCATAAAAGTTATTTATAGAATAATATTGCTTATACTTATATACTTAAGGTCAAACATTTTCATTGTTTTTCTTAAGTCGTTGATTGAGTTTGAGCATGTAACACCTACCATTAGTGAATACGGAGTGTTTTTTAGCATATTTCAGTATTTTAAATGTATTCCATAATCTAAACAGTTTCTTTACAGTATAAGTGACATCAATGTGTCATGTTTTTGTGAGAATGGTTTGTTTGCTTTTTCTAGTTTTTATTAAGCCACAGTCAAGATTAAAAGTGACTGAAAATCTCGATTTTTCAAACTTTTCCGGCTGTTGCCATAGCAACCGAGACACATAGCAACGAACATTTGTTTAATATTTGTTTCTGGTGTCAAGTACTAAGCATGGGTGAAGTTTCATCAAAATCAGTGACCATGCGTGGCAAAGAAGTTTAAGTGGTTACAGAGAATGGCTATTAATTTATGACGTTTGGTAGTGACGCGGCGACACCCCTATGTTATATGTTTTAAACATCTAAAATAAAACAAATTCAGTAAAACATTATTAAATAAAAAAAATTAATTCAATTAGATTTATATATGTGCATCTTTTATTATATTGATTTGATAATCTGACGCCAAGTATAAAATATATAAGCACTGTGACATTACTTTTGGATCTACCCTCGGCATATTTTATTTTCTGAAAGCTAATACTTTCAAGAATTGAATAAATTCACACAGGTCATGCAAAAATTCCAAGATTGTCATTATTTTCCCCTATTATGCGTCACGTTGTCTCTTTAACAATAATACTTTTTCACTGTATTACAATTTCTACTTGGTATTCTAATGAAAAAGGAGCAAATAATTGATTTGCATTTTTGTTTACAGAACATAATGTTGACTGTAATCTCTGTTAATTTTATCTTGTTGGGACGGATGGATGGCCTTTGGTAGTCATTGTTACTATTTGAGTCATATGGAAGCAACGGTTGATGATGCTATGGTACACAACTTTGATATATTATGATAAAACAAAAAGATGTAGGAATTCAGCATAATGTCTTTGAACTTGCCAAGTATTTTTATACTGATTTTTTAAGCAAAAATATTATATTTTGACTATTTCTCAACTTTCGTTAATGGTAAGTGTATACTTGGATGTTGGTTCAAAATAAATACTTGAGTTATGGTGAGTGTCAAAATTTGACGCAAATTGTGTTAAAAAAAAACTTCATGCACACACAGATACATTGTTTTTAGTTAAAGTGTCCTGGAAGTAGCGTGTTAAACTTACCGTGACCTTTTTTGCAATGCCTGATGAAAGACACCCCCCAAATCGAAAATTTAACTGTTTATAGCGCTCTACTTTCGGTAGCCTAGAGCTTTCTTTCTGTGATCGAAAGGTCGTAAGTTCAAAAAATGAGGAGCAACTGTTGCTACGCCATGTTCTATGCACATTTTATGTGAAGGTTCGGGTCCTTCTGATGAAACCTTAAAAACGGAGGGCCCGTGTCACGGCTTTCGTTGGCTCGAAAAAGATTCCTCATTGCGCGATTGCAACGACTTTTGTAAAGATCAAAATTTAAACCCATCAACGGTACATGTCTGTATCTGTTGACATCTCTACGAGAGTGAAAAATTCTCGAATGGAACATAAAACAAACATACAATCAATCAATTCGAATTGATTTTAATTTAGTCTGCTCTATATATTTTAGCTGATGCCAAATAAATGTAATGCATAAGACAAAATTTGTAATATTTATGAAATATGGTATTATAGCATTGAAAACAAGTGTAAATTCGAAAATTCTTTTCTTTTTCTAAACATTATTGCATTAAAGAAGTTACTGAATACATAACAAACAAGGTCTTATCTATCTTAATGGTCTTAATATATTATATCGATCATTTTGTGTCATGTGTACATATCAGTAGTATGTTTATGCAGTTATACCCCAACAATATGAAACTCGAATATTTTTATATATTTCCATTTCCAATTTTGTTCTCTGTGATAACTCTTTGAAAGTTAGGGGGAGTTTATTTCTTGATAATTCTTTCGGAATCAGGTCGATAGGTCAGGAGCTAAGGATGTAATGCATGCAGAATTTGTAATATTTATGAAATATGTCTCTGTGTCTGACGCAAGGAGGCCAAATATGCATGTAAATTCTTGCCTTTGTGTTTGACTTCAGTGGGCGAGGACTATTGAAATTGGCATGGAAGTCCTCTTGTTATTTAAATCTATTAATCTACATTTTTAAAGTGTATTTAAATCTATTAATCTACATCTTTAAAGTCTAAAGGCTTCGCCCGTTATGCAAATTATCCCATGTTTCCCACTGTTGTTGATGCCCTGGCATACTCTCCTAACTAGGCAGCGATTCCTTAAATCAACACTTTAATCATTGAAAACTGACAAGGCAAGAATAGGCAGATTTTTATGCAAGTCAATTCTAATATGGCATTTTTCTTATAACTACGCTTTCTTGAGCATAGTATATATAATAATAGGTTTTCATTTACAAGACCTTCATAACACATTATCCTTTGATTTGGCATTTCAGGATTTTTGTAAGCAAAATGGATCGTATTTGATCGAAATAAATTCCCCTTTGGAAAACACCTGGATCAAAGATTCCTACCTGCTTCCGGTTAATGGTGGTGAGTTTGTGTTTTTATTGTAAGAAAAAAATATCCGGAAAAAAAAACAAAACGTCAGAAATTAAGGAATTCATTGATTTCCTACTGGGTATTATTTTCAGATCAGTGATGTTTTATCAGAATTATACTAAAAAAAACCTGATTCATTTTTTTTCTTAAATTCCATCACTTTTTAAAACATCTGTAATATTAATAATTAATTATTTTAGTTAAAGACATATTAACATGTAAATTTTAGCCGCCAAGACAAAATCATAATATTTATTTATCGTTTTTTTTTTCAAACTGTTTTTTTTATCACATAATGCTTTATTTTATTTATTTATTTTGACAAAAACCATATGTGGTGCAAGTCATACATACAGTAAACAAATATATAGTCAAATAAAGAATAATGACCTTTCATTTATTATTTCAGTCACAGACACATGTCCAAAATTCTATAGCTGTTCTGTTTGGATTGGAGCCAGATATCTATCGTCCTCAGGGAAGTTTGTCTGGAATCAAACTGGAGAGGAGATGGTTTATCCCGAGTGGGATGTTAATCAACCAAACAACCGCAAAGGGCAACAGGATTGTGTTGTGCTCATGCGCAAAGGAAAGGCAAACGACAGGGGATGCCGGGATAAGTTCCAGTTCATTTGCGAAAAGGCGGCAAAAGTTTTACCATTTTTACCCCCTGAAGGAGAGGGCTAAAAGGAGGAAAACACAAGTTGACTGTACAATCACAATATTTTAACCCCGTTCCGAAGGAGAGGGGTAAAATGAGGGAAAACATATTTACTTTTCAGTTACACTTGTTTTTATAAGTAAAAATATTTTAATTTTCTTCATTTTGGTGATCTTTTTCTATTTTTTGATTGAACAAGTTCGGAATTATTTACATTTGTTTGGTAGCATATCACTTTATTTTTCTTAAAGAGTAAGAAATAAAGAATTTACAATAGATACGTTTCGATAACATAAATGTTTTGTCTTTTCGAATATAATATATATTACCGTTTTTTTTTTGTTTTACAGGAGAATCTTTTCAAAATTTGGAAATCGTCGTATCTTGTTTGTAGTCTCAACCAAAAACACTACATTAATTGCTTGATTTACCTACTGGTTGTTACAAGTATTTGCTTACACAAAAATCAAAATAAAAATAATCGCACAAAAAAAACCAATTGTATTACTTATATTACTCCTTTTCGCACAGAAAAAACTTTTTTAAAACACAATATTCATCATCCCAAAACCCATCGCGGCAAATTCGTACACAGTGTTGTCCTGTTATGTATGTTTCCTTAAAGTTATCAGGTTGGTCTTTTCTCCAATTTGTGTAAGTTACTTCGGTACGACGATTCCAGGTGAAAACTCCTTCGTTATCAATGTCAGTTGCCCCAATCCAGGTCTCGCAGCAAACGAACCAATAAGGACAGTCGGCTACAAAATAATTAAGGATAGAGATATACTGACAACAATGCTCAGTAGGATTTATTTTTTTCTTATGACACTTAGGTGAAGACAACAAACACTTCCTATGGAAAATAGGGAAATAATATTCAAGCTCAGAAGTCAATAAAACAATACAAATTAAAACACCTTGTCATGATCGGAAAATCCGTCGTCATGCAAATTCTGTGGTTTAAAAAAGTATGAAAAAAGCCATCAGCAACTGTGTTTACTTTCAAGGTCACTGCATGAACCATACAACTTAAAATTACGAAATAGTTAAAGTATTGTTACCAGCAGCTTTGATTGGTTGATTGATTGTATATTATTTAACGTCTCTCTCCAGAAATTTTCACTCATAGAGATGCAACCACTTGTCGACTGAGAACTGCAAATTTTGTTCTATACTCGGCACTCAGGGTCATTGAGCAGGGAGAGAATTCCTTACTTCGCGACTTTAGAGCAGATGCTCTTACTATTGCGCGATCTGTGAAGTACCATGCCTCCGTGGCACCTCCACGCCAAAAACCTGTGAAATATAAAACTAACAATTCAAAAGATATGGTCAAGGTTCCACTTAAAAAAAAAAAATTGGTCAAACTTGATGGTCAAGGTCAAATTTTATATAGACAAGAATGAAAGACCTAGCATTTTTCAAAAGTTGTAATCTAGGTTAAAGTTTGGATTTTTTAAGAAGGTCAAATTTGGTGGTCAATTCGGAAGAAAAGTCACATAAAATACACCTGTAAAGTATATGAAAGCCAAGAAAGACGGACTACACCCCCGATACTTTGATTACGGGGGCATAAAATTTTAAAAAGAACATGGTGTTAAAAAAATTCATTGATAAATAATTATAATTAATAGAATATATAGTTTAATATTATTTAAGAATTAAATAACAACCGCAACGTAAGGATCTAAAAGTTCCTTACTTCGCGACTTTATGAGCATTTTCTTTGTTTTGATGCATTTGATCCAAGTGCATGCAGAGTCAGAGCCTAGTGAAAGTTGTACAAGTTATATCCCGTAACATCTCGTTGTTGGAGATGAGGGTCTGATTTTTAGGGTAGACTTCGGGAAAAATATAGGGAATTCGGGGATTATAGAACACTGTGACAAGTTTGAGGATACATTGAAGTTTTATGGAAAATTGTTCCCATCCCTGGGAAAATTCTTATATAAGAATAATAATACAAAATTTTCACTCACCCATTACTATTGTTACTTTCTTCTTGCATTTTCATACTTTTCGATAGACGTCACTGACCAAAATGACCACGTGATACTAGTACCATTGGGGCATAATGTATACCATACTTTCCTTAACATTATTCAGTTTCTTTTAAGGCTTAAGTTTGGCGTAATATAGTCCTCACAACATGCACGAGCCAACGTTAAGTAAATGAAATAAAGTATCAATTATCTTAAGAGTTTACAAATGTTACAGCAAGGATCTTACCACTATTCCAAGGTGTAATAAATGTTTCCAAGACCCATGCATTTTCTGAAGGCGTGTCTATCTCAACAAGTTGGGCGCCATGTCGTTCACATTGCACCTGTAATATTTTTGATACAATATTTCTTAGAAATTAATATGTTGTGTATACATACACACAATACTAAAATAATAATATTTTCATCCATTGTCTCTTACAGTTCATGAGTAAAATAAGACTGATTGATAGCTGTATGTTGTTAACCGTTCAAGTCGTGAATGTAGAGACATCACCATATACCGTTGAAGTGCGTTAAATTAAGATTTTATATTTGATACTCAGGTCCATAGAGCGAGGAGGGTTCTTTAACATGTCAGTGCCTTTCATTTTTAATGCATGATGCCTTGCGAGGAACAGTCACTGCCTATATTTATGACTTGACCTCAGTTTAGTGAAATTACATGTAGACACGTCATAGACTTTTAGATACAGAGGCAAGGGAAAATAATTTGATAGGATATTTCCATTTGTTAAATGATAAGAAATATTGATGCTCTCTGATTGGTCTAGACGCTCTTTTCTGAGGTGTTCCTCAGAGTGAGTTCACCTCAAATGAAGAACTGTGAGATGAATTCGGGATTTCCCTCTTGACCAACCATAGATTTGCTCACAGTTTTTTCCACCAATCAAATCGCGCGTTTTAAAACATGTGTCGTAGTGAGTGTAAACAAATATGGTAAACGGCAGGTATGCTACTGTGGAGGAAGCTGAACTTCATCAAATATTGCTGGAAAAAGATTCCTTAAATACAAGGCGTAACACTGCATCAGCTGTAAAACTATTCCGATCGTATCTGAGAGCTAAAGGGAAAAGTGAGGCATTTGAAGAGTTAGATTTATCGTCCTTGAATTCAGTGTTGTCAAAATTTTATCCGGAAGTTCGACAAGAATGGTGAAAAGTATAAAAAGAGTAGTTTGATAGTTATACAGAGTTAAACAGATTTCTTCAGACAACTGCTTATGGTGTAGATATTGTGAATGGACATGAATTTAAAGAACCAAATAGAATTTTTGATGCCGTGTGTAAAGATCTGAAACGTGAAGGCAGAGGGGGGATTTGAACACCACCCGGCGATTGAACCTGGTGATCTTCGTAAAATGATGGAATATTTTGACATAAATGACACAATATTACGCTTCTAGAAAAGGTTTTTGTGGACCTTATGATTTATTTTGGACGACGCGGGCGTGAAAACATCAGAGATTTAAAGGTGGGAGATTTTGCAGCAACCAGGGACGGCAGAGAAAATATTAACATCTACATGGTCAAGGACGAGCTGACAAAGAATCATCATAATCACAGAAACACAGCTGAAGGAAGAATGTATGCTAAACCAGGTAATAATTCTAATTAATATAATTGTAATATTTATAATGAATTTAATGTTTATAATGAGTATTTTCACAAATCTAGAAGAAAACAAAGTCATATTAATTTATGACCATCTCATATTCCAGATGATCACATGTGTCCAGTGAAAACCTTCATGCTTACAAAAAACATGGGAACCCTAAATGCGAAGCATTTTTCTAACGCCCAAAGAAAATTTTGAAGGATGCTATTAAGTACACCAATGTCCCCTTAGACGACAATACTTTGGGTGGTTTGATGGCCAAAATCAGTGAAAAGGCGAAGCTACAGTGTATCAAGGAGATACACGAACCATATCTTACGTGCAACATTTTGGATAAGGCAGTTTCCAAGCAGGCATATCATGGCCGTAACAGGGCACAAGACGGAATCCAGTCTTAAAACTTATGCAGGTGACTTTTTTAGTGATACTCTATTAAGTGACAATGTCTGAGATTAAATGATTAAAATCATAAAAATATTTGATGTGTATCATATAAATTTACAAATATATTTAATTAATCATCAGGATCTACTGACTCAACAACCAAAAAAACTGATGTCAGATACCATAAGTAAAAGTCTTAGAGCTGTGATCCCATCCACAAAAATCCCAGAGCCAACAGCCAGTGCACCAGGGGATCTGGATTTCATGTCTGAAAACTTTGATGATGAATTATTTGACCAGATTCTTTCCAGTGTAAATTCAGAAAGTCTTAAGCTTCTCCCGACAGATTTGTTTATCAATGAGGAAAATGAGTGTGAAAATTCTCACGATCAAATCAATTGTAGTACATCAGTCCAGAATATTACTTGTACATCTCATTCAATGCCATTAATGGCTTTACCAAACATAAACAATTGCGGACAAATTACCATTAACTACAATGTTACCGGTACTACATTGTAAAAAAAAAAGAACAAAAATTAGTATTCAGTGAACTGTTCTTTTATGAATGTCTTCTGAGCTAGTCTTTTAGTAATGTTGAGTTTAAATCACAGGAGCCTGGAGTTTTTATCGTCCAAAAAAAAAAAAAAAAAAAAAAAAATCCGGAAAAAAATTTCCCACCCTCAACTAAAAAATACCAGGATGGCAACGTGTTTTGGGGGTACCCACCAAAACAAATACAGTGTAGATATGGGCATGGTCAGGAAAATCTCGCAACGAATTCAAAATCCGGAGTGTCAGTGCTATTTATTCAAGTTAAGAAATCCAATCTGCATGACGATTACCGGCCGTTTCTGGTCCTAGTTAATCTCTGTTAACCTACAAACATGTACAAATAAACAATAATTCGATTGGAAATTATTTTTTAGTAATTATTTATAAAATAAAAAACAAAAAAATTCATGCACAGTTCATACACCCAAAATTACAAAAGGTTGTTTTAGATCTTGTTTGATCAATGCAAACGGAGGACAATCTGTTGTGCAGGGTTGTTTATTAAACTAGCGAAAGAGAAGGAATGAATGTTGAAGGTATTGCATGCTCAGAGTCTTATAATAATTCATTTATTTGTTGTGTCCAGTATATACACTAAACTTAATAAGCAAATTGACTTTCAACAGTTTTGAATCTTTATTTATTTCTGAATAAATATTTCTTCACTGTTGAGGTGGGTAGCGGCATTTCTATGCATGTCATATTTCACTGCTGTGTACTGCAAATACTTCAGTCATTATGATGTTTACTGAAAACAATCGTTGACGTCGCCCATGCAAAAATTAAGGACCACAATAGTTGCGAACGACTCTGTGCCTGCTAATTGGTCAGTAATTACTGTATATTCACAGCTACATGTAGAGGCGTTAACAGGTGTTTTACAGCTACATGTAGGTGTAGATGAAAACATGCTAATTACCTTTTACATATTTAAGTAAATACTGATAAGTTTTGATAAAAATATTTACTTTGAAATAAGAAATTATTTAATATACATCCGAGTAACCGAATACCTATTTTTAGTTTTCAATACTTGGACGTAGGATCGAAGTAGCCGGTGAAGTTGACGTCCCTAGAAAATATATTAAATATATCATAACGGGTTATTGGAAGTCCTTGGTTTCATTTATTAAAAGTTGGATAAATTGTAAAGGAATATTTAATAATAAAAAAATAAAATTATGAGATATTCTTTTTTTTTTCACTTATACACTTTGTAGAAAATTCTAACAAAAGACAGTTGTCAGGAGAATGGTGGAAACAATCTTAAGAAAAGACAAGAGGCCCATGGGCCACATCGCTCACCTGAGAAGCTTTGACCATTCTGTTCTTTACCCGATTTCACCCTTGTTATACATAATGCATCCCCACCCTACCCCACTGATCATAATTTAGACATTTTGAAATCTACACTACCCCATGATCCTTCCATGGGCACATATGTTTCAGCTTTTCTGGCCCAGTGGTTCTTCAGAAGAAGATTTTCAAAGATTTTTCCTGTATATTTCTATATAAAACTTTGATTCCCCATTGTGGCCCCACCCTTCCCCCGGGGGTCATCATTTGAACAATTTAGAATCTACATTATACCAGGATGCTTCCACATAAGTTTCAGCTTTTCTGGCCCTGTAGTTCTTGAGAAGAAGATTTTCAAAGATTTTTCCTATATATTTCTATGTAAAACTTTGATTCCCCATTGTGGCCCCGCCCTTCCCCCGGGGGTCATGATCTGAACAATTTAGAATCTACACTTTACCAGGATGCTTCCACATAAGTTTCAGCTTTTCTGGCCCAGTGGTTCTTGAGAAGAAGATTTTCAAAGATTTTCCTATAAAATTTCTATATAAAAATTTGATTCCCCATTGTGGCCCCGCCCTTCCCCCGGGGGTCATGATTTGAACAATTTAGAATCTACACTATACCAGGATGCTTCCACGTAAGTTTCAGCTTTTCTGGCCCAGTAGTTCTTGAGAAGAAGATTTTCAAA